>NC_140991.1:117755498-117941201 GCF_052327205.1 Somniosus microcephalus
AAAAGTGTGCTGTATTAAGCAAAGGTGTGCTGAATTAAGCAAAAGTGTGCTGTATTAAGCAAAGGTGTGCTGTATTAAGCAAAGGTGTGCTGTATTAAGCAAAGGTGTGCTGTATTAAGCAAAGGTGTGCTGTATTAAGCAAAGGTGAGCTGTATTAAGCAAAGGTGAGCTGTATTAAGCAAAGGTGTGCTGTATTAAGCAAAGGTGTGCTGTATTAAGCAAAGGTGTGCTGTATTAAGTAAAAGAGTGCTGTATTCATCATTATTTTCAATTTATTCTTATTTTCAACAAATACTGGTCTTCGTTGCACCCAACCACGAGTCTCATTTTGTCTACATCGCTACTGAAATAAGTCCGGCAGTCAGAACCAGAAAAGGGGAGCGATTCGAAACTGCACGGGGCTCTGGAGCAGCTCAGATACTTCTGACTGGCCAGAGACAATAACCCCAGTAACTAACCCCCTGTTGCTACACCAGCATCCAAGTCATTAGACACTGGAGAGGATGGAAACGAGGACATTCCAAGGATAGTCATTCCAGCCCTTCACTCCTGCCCCCTCTGATGCCAGGAGCCATGGTTTGGGTGGATGGAGGTCCCGTCCCAAATAAGCCCCAACACCAACTTACAGCTTGGGCTGGGACCCAGCATTTCCAGGTCTTGCCCAATTTCCTGACGCCTCCACTGAAATTCTGGTTGACTTACGCCAGGAGTGTTCTGCTAGCCCACTGAACTTCAGGGCCCTTTCACTTAAGTAATTTGCAGTATTTTGTATGAAAGATTGTGTTATTATTTTTACTTTTATGGAATAAGATATGTTAAGTTACAAAGGCCATGTACTATGCTGTCTCAAAATTGAAGAAGCTTTCTATTTTTGCTGTGCAGGAAATATAAGCCTTTGGTTGATACAAGTTGTGTTGTTCAACTATATGCAGAGTAGATCCTACTGAAAGCAGCCTAATTGTGTGTATGGTGAAGTTTGATTTCTGTGTGGCTGCATGCATTGATAACTTGTGTTTCAGTAAACCATGGTCGGAATTTTCCTTACCTGGGCAGGTCAAGTGCAGTCATTCGCCATGGCAGGTTGCGATCCCATTGCTGCTTCCATCCCACTCCAGAAAATGACTTTGTGTCAATGGAGCATATTAAACCCACCCTGCATGTTACCTGGCCCAATTAAATGGTGCAGATCTGATGACTCATTGATGATGCGTTTTCAGCCAGGATACTTAAAGGAGCCATGGCCACATTGTATTTGAAGGTTCATCGAGGAGTATGCAGTCAGTGCACTACAGCATTGGAGTGCTGCAAACACTTTGTAAATGACTGCACAGGGGCAGAGGGCTGCACCCAGGTTCTTCGATGACTCCCTCCATATGCTTGTGGAGAGAGTCAGAGCATGCCAGGAGGTCCTCTTCCCTTCCAATGGGCAGAAGAGACCTCCCCGGGAGACCAAGACAGCCTGGTTGGAGATTGCAGAGGAGGTCACAAGCAGAGATGTGGTCAGGAGGACCTGGATGCAGTGCCGCAAATGTTTCAATTATCTCATTAGATCAGGAAAGGTGAGTACAAAGCCACACTCAACTTCATCCTGCTGTTCCTCTCAACACATCCCCATCACTCAGCCTTCCCAACCCTACTCCTGCACATCCTTACTCACACCAACATACCTTGCACGTCCACCCATCCCTCTTTCATAAGAACATAAGAAATAGGAGCAGGTGTAGACCATTTGGCCCCTCGAGTCTGCTTCGCCATTCAGTAAGATCATGGTTGATCTTCTAACTCAATTCCACTTTCCTGCACTATCCCCAGATCCCTTGATTCCCTTAATATCCAAAAATCTATCGATCTCTGTCTTCAATATACTCAATGACTGAGACTCCACAGCCCTCTGGGGTAGAGAATTCAAAAGATTCACCCCCCCCCGCCCCCGAGTGAAGAAATGTCTCCTCATCTCAGTCCTAAATGGCCGACCCCTTATTCTGAGACTGTGACCCCTGGTTCTAGACTCCCCAGCCAGGGGAAACATCCTCCCTGCATCTACCCTGTCAAGCCCTGTAAGAAGTTTGTATGTTTCAATGAGATCACCTCTCATTCTTCTAAACTCCAGAGAATATAGGCCTAGTCTAATCAATCTGTCCTCATAGGACAATCCCCCATCCCAGGAATGAGTCTGGTGAACATTTGTTGCACTCCCTCTATGACAAGTATACCCTTCCTTAGGTAAGGAGACCAAAACTGTACACAATACTCCAGGTGTGGTCTCACCAGGGCCCTATATAATTGCATACAGGCCAGGCATTAAGTCTGGGATCTTCCTCCTCTCAATGGCTCAGATGTATTTGATGCAGTGCACTTGCCAATTCAGGTATCAAAAGAGCTACTACCACTGAAGCTTAGATTTTTTAAATTATTTGTTGTTGAGATAATGGCAAAACTAGCAGATTTCCAGCATCCGTAATATTTTGTTTTTGTATTGGCAAGGCCACATTTATTGTCCATCCCTAGCTACCCTTGAACCACTAGAGTCCTTATGTGCTGGTGCTCCCATAATATTGTTAGATTGGGAATTTCAGGATATTGACCCAGTGACGAAGAAGGAATGGCTATATATGTCCAAATCAGGATGCTGTGTGATTTGATGGAGAACTTAGAGGTGATAGTGTTCCAACGGCATGCTGATCTTGTCCTTCTCAATCGTAGAGGTTGCAAGGGAGGGAGGTAACTTTGGTGAGTTGCTGCAGTGCATCCTATTAATCATACATACTGCAGCCACAGTGCACTGGTGGTGGAAAGGTGGATATTGAGTCCAGTGCCAAGGGCGCTGATCAACCTAACTGCTCTGTCCCAGATAGTGTTGGGTTTCTTGAGTATCATTGCGATTGCACCCATCCGGATGCATGGTGAGTATCCCATCACACCTCTGACAGGGTGCAGGAGGTAAGAGGAGTACTCATTCTCTATTCTGCTCTTGTAACTACAGCATTTATATGGTTGAGCTTGTTAAGCTTCTGGTCATTGGTGACACCCAAAATGTTGATGATGGGGGACTCAATGATAGTGGTGCCATTAAAGGTCGAGTGGGTGGATGGGCTTTCTCTTCAAGATGGTCATTGCCTGGCACTTATGTGGCATGAATCTTAGCTGCCACTTGTCAACCCATGCTTGGATGTTATCCAGGTCCTGCTGTAAGCTGGCATGGGCTGCGTTGTTATTGGAGAAGTTGTAAATGGAGCTGAACACTGTGGAATCATCAGTGAACAGTTCCACTGCTGACCTAATCACAGAGGGAAGGTCATAGATGAAACATCGGAAGATGGTCGGGTAAGGATGCTTCCCTGAGGAACTTCTGCAGTGCTGTCCTGGGGCTGTGATGATTGGCCTCTTGACAACTACAATATGATTTTAACCACTGGATGAAATCAATTCCCTTTGACTGCTTTTGACCTCAGTTTTGCTCAGGCTACTTGGTGCCATACTCTGTCAAATGGTGCCTTGATGTCAAAGGACAGCTATTCTCACATCTCTTCTAGCATTCAGCTTGCATCCATGTCTGGGTCAAAGCTGTGCTGAGGTCTGGAGCCGAGTGTTTCTGGCAGAACCCAAGCTGAGCATTGGTGAGCAGGTGAGTAGATGTCCCTTGATAGCACTATTGATAACTCTTTCCCTCATTTTACTGATGATTGGCAAGGGGCTTATAGAGCAGTAATTGAATGGGTTAGTTTAATCATACTTTATTGTCAATAGAACATATCTGGGCAATCTTCCACATTGTCAGGCAGGTGTCAGTGTCACAGATGAACTGATACAACTTGGCTAGGGGAGCAGCGAGCTCTGGTGCACAGGTCTTCAACAGTACACTGAGCTGAGTTCACCTTTGACACTGTCAAGTGGACTGAACCTTTATTCTTTCCACCTCACATTGATCAAAACGCGATTTTCAACTTGACACCCGGGTGTAAAACTGACATTGAAGATCCGCTGCCTGTTATCGAACCTGCTCAAATTCCAGTTCTGTTGAAATCAATGGAAATGAAAATCGTGCGGTTTCTATAATGTGCAGCCAATCCGCAAGGTCAGTTTTACACCTAGGTGGTAAGTTGAAATGTATCCCATAGTCTTGCATCAAAGGAAGAGTTGAACATGAAGCTCAGTTAAAAAATCACTTGCAGTACTTGTACAAATAATACAAAATAGCAAATTCAAGTAAAGCTTTGTTCAATCTAATGACACTAAATTGTATCATCAATTGTAGAGATTATTAATTCATTGAAATTGATCAATAGCCAACTAAATAGCAGCCACTCCACAGACAAACAGACAAGGTTCAAAATGTTCTGTTTGCCCAAACTGAGCTAAATCAGCATCAATTATAGCACTTATTTATTTCAATTGTTTCATTGAAAATGATCAAAACTCCACTGAATAACAGACTTAACCAAATGTGAAATCCCTTTAACTGTTCAACGGCAAATTGACCACTGCAGATGTTGGGTAAACTTTGGAGTCATTTTAAATCTGAAAACAGTGCAAACACTGTAAATTTGGAAGACAAGCAAAATAACATTGTATCTGAACTGATACTGTAGAAACATGGGCTGTATTCAGAGAGCTGAATATGATACAGGTAGACTATCCTTTATCCGAACTTCCGAAAACCGAAAACCTCTAAAAACCGAAAGTTTTTTCGTTCAGCGTAAGTCGTGCGCACGACATGACCAGAGTGGCACACGACTTACGCTGAGCAGGGCAGGGGGTCACAGAGTTCCCTCCTGGGTAGGAGATTGCAGGCCGAGCCGGGCAGTGTGAAGGAGGTACCGGGAGAGTGAACCCAACAATACAGCGGCCCGTCGGATAGCTGCAGCGGCCCGTCCAATATTCTTTTCTCCCCCCCCCCCGACCCGACCCGAACCGCGGCCCGTCCGATATTCTTTTCTCCCCCACCCCCCGACCCGTCCGATATTCATTTCTCCCCGACCCGACCCGAACCGCGGCCCGTCCGATATTCTTTTCTCCCCCCCACCCGACCCCCGACCTGATTTGCGGGCCAGCTTAGTAGGAGTCAGCCGATATCCGGCTTTCCAGAGAAGCAGGAAGGGGAATGAGACACGGAACAGTCGCAAGAGGTAGCCTGAACTTTAAAAATTTATATTGAATACAAATTTCCCAGTCTTATAATAATACCTTCTGAAATCTGAAAAATTCCAAAAACCGAAACTCAGCTGGTCCCAAGGCTTTCGGATGAGGGATAGTCTACCTGTATATGTTAAACAGGGCTAGTGTACCTGTATATGTTAAACATGGTTTAATGCAACAAATATACAATTTTCAAAGTTTTAAACCATTAAGAAACAGGACGGAATGCCAAATCTAATGTCACTGAAGCCAGAATCCAATGGGTCAATGAACTCAGGAAGGAGAGATTCAGAAAATATACGCACGTGTCTTTTCTTTTCAAATTGGCAACGTTTAGCTTGCCTTTCCATTTATAAAAGAAAACTCTGGCAGTGTGCTACATTAAAATGAGAAATTACCAACCTTTTCTTTTAGAGGGAGGATGAGCTTCACCTGAATAAAAAGAAGGGCAAGAGATTTTTTTTTGGAATGATATTTCTGGAAGATAACCCTGTGAAAAATCACAGTTCAACTAATGAAAAAGGGATTGGAAATACTCTTGTGGAATACCATTACCAAGATATCCAGTCTCAGCACATATTGATAAAACATTGTTGTCTTGGCATATTTAAATCTTTTCCATAGCTCTCCAGGTTCAATTTTCCAAAACTCTGTAAATCTAGTAGGATTCTATCCTTCCTCCAGATATGATAAAACAGAAATTTTATTTTTTCCTCTGACAAAATACATGACATTTCAGATTTTATAAAACTAAGTCAAAATCTGGCAAATCAGTCAAAAACATACTAAGGATATAAATAAGTTCTAAAGCAGTTATAACTGTTCTCTCTTGGGTAACTATTTATCCATGGAAGCTGTAAGTTATCCTGGGAGATAAATGAGACAAAAGAAAACAGTGCAGAGGAGGAAATCATCACTTTTGAATTACAAGAAACAGAAGAACTGATTAACTAGGTATACAGTAGTACAATCTCCAAAGATTGACAAATGTAGGGTGTTTATCCCCAACAATATCAAAAATATTTCTTCCATAGACCATAGATGTGCAACTTATACAACCTCCAGGCTAGAATGAGTTTCTCTCAGTTAACAGGGAACTGACAACAAGGGGTAGAAATTGGACCTCATTGCACCTGTTCTACAGGAATAAAACGGACGCAATGAGGGGCAATATTGGGGACCAATGACCCGTGCCCAAAGGACACCTAAAAGATGTCTGACCCGATATTGCATCAGGCCATTTTTCAGGCATCCCTGGTATCTGCCTAGAACAGGTGTGTTAGATCCCTTACATGTGTAAATGAGGAGCCTAACTCCTATTTTAGGCCCCCTATAGGAAATTGGGCATCACAGAGTGCTCTGGATTCTTTAGTGGTCACTGCGGCCTAAGCAGTGGGCTCCTCCCCCCAGTTGCCATTACACCCTCCGTCTCAGTAATTACTTTCAGGCCGCTGCCCGTGGGGCAAGTGGCTCAATATTCATCTTTCTAAAATAGCTGAGCTGCCTGTGGAGGTGCGACCTATGCTGCCAGCTCACTCTAATAAAGTTAATGAGGCCCAATTTTGGGCCAACCTCAGGCCTCCCCGTTGGGATGCATGTTCCTTGCGTGTCCATTTCAGAACCGAAAATCATTCTAATATAATTGCACCCCAAAGTGCTGAAAAGAATGTGCAATGCAGTGCCGCAGATGGTTTTAGATGCAAAACCAATTGAGATGTTTAAAAGAGAGATAGATACATATATAGATGTAAGGATATAAAGGATAATGGAGAAAGGGTGGAAAAGCACGTTTTGCACAGAAAAGATCTGGAAACGAGTTATACTTAAATGTTGTTTTTAACTCAAGTGTATTCACATACATTTAAAAAAGACACTGAGACAAAAGCAGGTTAAAATGTTGCAGTTTAGTTCAGTTCGATCCTAATCCAGCATATATATCCACATATGCATTTTCATCAGGGATTAATGGATACTATCATGAACCTTGGGACAATGAGATCAATTGTAACAGCCCTGTACTCGATTAACTGAGGTCGGTTAATTCAGCCCAGGCCAGAAGCTGAACTTTGGACCGACTTGATAAGATATTTCTACACTGAAAATACCAACCTTTTCTTTTAGCTGGGGGGTGAAGAACTCCTATATTGGGTTAAATAAAAAGAGAAGAATAAATATAAGTTACATAGCACAAAGAACATTTATAATTAAACATATACAAATAAGCACAATTAGATCAAGTAGCAAGTCATTACAGGGTTTGATTAATTAAAAGAATCATCTTTCACATTTGCCAATTCTGTAATGGTCTTTTAATATTTTAAAGTATTACAAAATTATATTAAGAAGGCTGGTATATAATTAAAATGATGCTGCTATCACTGTAATTTATGAAATTCAGTTCAACAGATTGGAACAGGGCAAATCTATTTTTAAACAGGAAAAAGTTGGTGCATAGAACACTGAAGTATGGAATTACAAAACAGAACACCAAAGCCTGCAACCAAATCTGTGTTTCAGAGCTTCCAGGGAGCCTGCAAGGTACAAAAAATAATCAAGAAGGCTAATGGAATGTTAGCCTTTATAACTAGAGGGCTGGAATATAAAGGGGAGGACGTTTTGCTAAAGCTATACAAATCCCTGGCTACATCACATCTGGAGTGCTGTGTACAGTTCTGGCCATCGCACCTTGGAAGGATATGTTGATCTTGGAAGGAGTGCAGCGCAGATTCACCAGAATGTTACCAGGACTCCGAGGGTTAGATTATGAAGAGAGATGACATAAACTAGGCTTGTATTCCCTGGAATATAGAAGTTTAAGGGGTGATTTGATTAAGGTTTTTAGGATTTGGAAAGGAATTGATAGGGTAGATAGAGAAACTTTTTCCGATGGTGGGGGAGTCTAGGACAAGGGGACATAACCTTAAAATCAGAGCCAGGCTATCAGGAGAGAAGTTAGGAAACACCTCTTCACACAAACGGTGGTAGAAGTGTGAAACTCTCTCCCACAAAAAGCAATAGATGCTAGCTCAATTAATAGTTTTAAATCTGAGATTGATTAAGTTTTGCCAGACAGCTGTATAAAAGGATATGGAGCCAAGGCAGGTGGATGGAGTTAAGATACAGATCAATCATGATTCTTGATCTCATTGAATCGCACAACAGGCTCGAGGGGCTGAATGACCTACTCCTGTTCCTATGTTCTACTACCTGCTTTCCTTAAATGGGGAAACTCTATCTGGAAATTAAATGAAATCGCTACTTTTATTTTCACTAAAGCACCTGAATGGGATATTTTTTCACAGCCTGAAGTTAATGGAAAAGAAAATCAGGTGGGGTTGTACAATGAGCAGCCAATCTGCTCCTGCCAGTTTTCCACTCCCACTGAGGTGAAAAATATACCCTACCCCAACCACCCCGCCCCCACGATCTGCTTTTGTTAACTTTGCAAATAAGATTGCTGTTTTTTGGTTCTTAATTTCTTTTTGGTGCCATTTATTTTATTTTGTTTAGATGAGATGACACAGGCTAGGAAATGAATAGTAAAAGGTATTCGATGAACTGCAGTTTAAGGAGGGTGGAGGGCGGGAGCCAAGCAAGGTGAGCATTGAAGTAATTAAGCCTGGATATGATGAAAGCATGTCGGAGGGTTTCGGCAGCAGATGGGCTGAGCTAGAGATAGAGACAGGTAATGTTACAGAGGTTGTGGCAGGCAGTCTTTGTAATACAGAGCATATGGGTCATAAGCTGAGCTTGAGATCAAACAGGCTACCAAAATTGCAAACAATCTATTTCAGCCTGAGACAGTGATTAGGTAGGGGGATGGAGTCAGTTTAGATTTTATTTTCTGGGTACTTGGATTTCATGCACACTGTAGCAAATGTCACTCTTTCATTCTTAGTTACATATGGACCAAAGACAGTAATGCACTAACATAGTTACTACACTGATAGTCCCCTGAAGACTGAGGGAATTAATCAAAGGCTGGCTCTGGTCACGCCCGAGGCATTGTTTACTAAAAGCAAGATTTCAACTGTTCCCCACTGCAATCATTTTTTTATTATCCCACCTTCATAGTAACAGATAAGTGACTGGAATCACAACAATAAATCTAGGGATGCCAAAGACCATGGTGCATCTGGTGCACTCCCACCGCAAGTCCTGCAAGAGTGCAGCAGAAGGGTCATGAATTAGGCTGGATACAACAACAACTTGCATTTATATATTAACGTAGAAAGATTCACAGAGGCGTAATCAAACAAAAATGGACATAGGAACATAAGCACAGGAGGAGGACACTCAGCCACATTCAATTAGATCATGGCTGATCTGCAGATCAACTCCATTTACCTGCTTTTGATCTATATTCCTTGATAGCTTTACCTAATAAAAATCTGTCGATCTTGAAAATGTCAATTGACCCAGCATCCCCAGCCTTTGGGGGAGAGAATTCCAGATTTGCACTACCTTTATGTGAAAAAATGCTTCCCTTCCTCTCTATCTACAATATCACATCCCCATCTTACTATGCACTGCTCACACTGACCCTCATCCTAATGCAATGACACCAACTAACAACACAAAAGGAAACAACTTGGTATTGGCACCCCGCTCCATCATCGTCTCCCTCTAAACATCTATCCCATCCATTCTTTACGCTCATCCCATCACTCTCACTCAAACTTCACTTCTTTCCCTCATTGCAGGAAAATAAAGCTGACAATAAGAGGGAGAGGGAGAGAACGGGAAGAGGCCCTCAATCTATGGCAATTTTAACCAATGCAGAGGAGGCCGCATTGGAATTAACTGGAGTGGTGGACCAGCCGGAAGTGGGGGATGGAGAGAGGTGCTCATTAGAACAACCTGGTGACAGAATTATTTTCCATACATCTAAATGGCATTCATGAGTGACTCATATGGGGTCTCATATCAAGAGAAACTGAATGCTTATCATGTGCATAATAGGATGTGACTGCAATCGGCATATCATATCTAACTGATGTTTTTACTCTTCCACAGATCCATCAAGAGACTTCCCCCCCCCACCCCTCTATCCAGGAGGAAGACCAGGAGCACTCCTCAGAGGAGCCTCCAGCCTCTGAGAGAGCAGCGTCACCAGACATAAGTTCACCCACACCAGCGCAAAGATGCACACCTCGGTGGGTCTCTTATGAGATAGAGTAGTGTTGTCATTTGGTGTCTCATAAGAACATAAGAAATAGGAGCAGGAGCAGGCCAATCGGCCCCTCGAGCCTGCTCCGCCATTCAATAAGATCATGGCTGATCTGATCCTAACCGCCAATCCACTATCACAGAACCATCTCCTGAATCTAACAGAATTAGACACATGAAAAAGGAGCAGGATCAGGCTACACGGCCCCTGGGCCCGCTCCGCTACCCACAGGGCCATGACCGATCCAAACCTAGACTCATGTCCAAATTCCTGCCCGCTCCCCGTAACCCTTAATTCCCTTTAATTCTAGGAAACTGTCTATTTCTGTTTTAAATTTATGTAATGATGTAGCTTCTACAGCTTTTTGGGGCAGCATATTCCATGGACCTACCACCTTCTGAGTGAAGTAGTTCCTCCTCATCTCAGTTTTGAAAGAGCAGCCCCTTATTCTAAGACTATGCCCCCTAGTTCTAGTTTCACCCATCATCGGGAACATCCTCCCCGCATCCACCCAATCCAACCCCTTCACAATCTTATATGTTTCAATAAGATCGCCTCTCATTCTTCTGAACTCCAATGAGTAAAGTCCCAATCTACTCAACCTCTCCTCATATGTCCATCCCCTCATCCCCGGGATTAACCGAGTGAACCTTCTTTGTACTGACTCGAGAGCAAGTATGTCCTTTCTTAAGATGGAAACCAAAACTGCTACGCAGTATTCCAGGTGGGTCCTCACCAATACCCTGTATAACTACAGCAAGACTTCCCTGTTTTTATACTCCATCCCCCTTGCAATAAAAGCCAAGATTCCATTGCCTTCCTGATCACCTGCTGCACCTGCATACTAACTTTTTGTGTTTCATGCACCAGGACCCCCAGATCCCTTTGTACTGTAGCACTTTGCAGTTTCTCTCCATTTAGATAATAACTTGCTCTTCGATTTTTTCTGCCAAAGTGCATAACCTCACACTTTCCAATATTATATTCCATCTGCCAAATCTCTGCCCACTCACTTAGCCTGTCTATGTCCCTTTGCAGGTTTTTTATGTCCTCCTCACTCACTGCTTTCCCTCCCATCTTTGTATCGTCGGCAAACTTGGATATGTTGCACTCGGTCCCTTCCTCCAAATCGTTAATATAGATTGTAAAGAGTTGGGGTCCCAGCAGTGACCCCTGCGGAACACCACTAGTTACTGATTGCCAGCCCGAGAATGAACCATTTATCCCAACTCTCTGTTTTCTGTTAGATAGCCAATCTTCCACCCATGCCAGTATATTACCCCAATCCCGTGATTTTTTATCTTGATCAGTAAGCTTTTGTGTGGAACCTTGTCAAATGCCTTTTGGAAGTCCAAATACACTACATCCACTGGTTCCCCTTTATCCACCCTGTATGTTACGTCCTCAAAGAATTCGAGCAAATTTGTCAAACATGACTTCCCCTTCATAAAACCATGCTGACTCTGTCCTATTAAATTATGTTTATTCAAATGCTCTGTTACTGTTTCCTTAATAATGGACTCCAACATTTTGCCAACCACAGATGTTAGGCTAACTGGTCTATAGTTTCCAGCTTTTTGTCTACTTCCCGTCTTAAATAAGGGTGTTACATTAGCAGTTTTCCAATCTGCCGGGACCTTCCCTGAGTCCAGGGAGTTTTGGAAAATAATCACCAATGCATCCACAATCCCTACCACCACTTCTCTCAAGACCCTAGGATGTAGGCCATCAGGTCCGGGGGATTTATCCGCCTTAAGTCCCATTATTTTACCGAGTACCATCTCCTTAGTGATTTTAATCGTGTTTAGCTCCTCCCCCCCCCCAATTGCCCCCTGTTTGTCCAGTGTTGGGATATTTTTAGTGTCCTCTACTGTAAAGACTGATACAAAATATTTGTTCAGCGTCTTTGCCATCTCCATGTTCCCCACCACTAGTTTCCCGGTCTAATCCTCTAAGGGACCAGCGTTCACTTTAGCCACCCTTTTTCTTTTTATATCGCTGTAGAAACTCTTGCTATCTGTTTTTATTTTTTTTGCTAGTTTACTTTCATAATCTATCTTCCCTTTCTTAATTAATCTTTTAGTTATTGTTTGCTGGCTTTTAAATGCTTCCCAATCTTCTATCCTCCCACTAGATTTGGTTACTTTATATGTCCTTGTTTTCAGTCGGATACTATCCTTTATTACTTTACTTAGCCACAGATGGCTGTCTTTTCTTTTACTCCCCTTTTTCCTCATATTTATCTTGAAAGATGTAAAATATCTCCTTGAATGTAGACCACTGCTCTTGCACCGTCTTACACTTTAATCTGTTTTCCCAGTCCACTTTAGTCAATTCTACTCTCATACCTTCATAGTCTCCTTTATTTAAGCTCAGTATGCTGGTTTGAGAGCCAATTCTCTCACCCTCAAACTGAATTTGGAATTCAACCATATTATGGTCACTCATTCCAAGGGGATCCTTTACTAGGACATTTTTAATTAATCCTGTCTCATTACACAGGACCAGATCTAAGATTGCCTGCCCCCTGGTTGGTTCAGTTACATACTGCTCAAGGAACCCGTCCCTAATACACTCTATGAACTCTTCCTCAATGCTGCCATGCCCAATTTGATTAGTCCAGTCAATACGAAAGTTAAAATCCCCCATGATTATAGCTGTTCCCTTATTACAAGCCCCAACTATTTCCTGATTTGTTCTCCGACCAACAGAGTTGCAACTGTTAGGAGGCCTATAGACTACGCCCACTAGTGACTTTTTCCCCTTATTATTCCTTATCTCCACCCAAACTGTTTCACTATCCTGATCCTTTGACCCAATATCATTTCTGACTATTGCAGTGATTTCATCCTTGATTAACATAGCAACCCCACCTCCCTTTCCTTCCTGTCTGTCCTTCCTAATTGTCAAATACCCTTGTATGTTTAGTTCCCAGTCATGATCATCTTGCAGCCATGTTTCCGTAATGGCCACCAGATCATACCCATGTGTATTTATTTGTACCGTCAACTCGTCTATTTTGTTACGAATGCTGCGTGCATTCAGATAAAGAACTTTCAAATATGTTTTCTGACAATTTATTCCTGCTTTTACCCCTTTTACTACTTTACCTTTATCATTATATACATTCTGTCCCTTCCTGACACGCTCTGGTTTTTAATTCCCCCACTGCTACCTTGCTCTATTGCCTTCTCCGCTGTCATTTTTATTTTTCGCTCTCTTAAAACCTCCTCCTCACTAATTAGTTTAAAGCCCTCTCTACAGCCCTAGTTATTCGATTCGCCAGGATGCTAGTCCCAGCACTGGCCAAGTGAAGTCCATCCCAACGGAACAGCTCTCTCCTGTCCCAGTACTGATGCCAGTGTCCCAAGAAGCAAAACCCATTTCTCCCACACCAGTCTTTGAGCCACGCATTTAACTCTCTAATTTTATTTACCCTAGCCAAATTTGCACATGGCTCAGGTAGTAATCCAGAGATTATTACCCTTGTGGTTCTGCTTTTTAATTTGGCCCCTAGCAGCTCAAACTCCCTCAGCAGAACCTCTTTCCTTGTCCCATCTATGTCGTTGGAACATGGACCACGGCAACTGGATCCTCCCCCTCCCACTCCAAGTTTCTCTCCAGCCCAGAGGAGATGTCCTTAACCCTGGCACCGGGCAGGCAACACAGCCTTCGGGACTCTCACTCTCGGCTGCAAAGAACCCTATCTATCCCCCTAACGATACTATCCCCTACCACTACAACATTTCTTTTAACTCCCCCGACTTGAATGGCCCCCCGCTCCACGGTGCTGTGGCCAGGTTGCTCATCCTCCCCGCAGTCCCCGTTCCCATCCTCACAGGGAGTAAGAGCCTCAAACCTGTTGGACAAGAGCAAGGGCTGCGGCTCCTCCAACACTACCTCCTGGATCCCCGTACCTGCCTCACTTCTAGTCACACCATCCTGTCCCTGGCCACGGACTACATCTGAATTAATTAATCTAATTGGTGTGACTACCTCCTGATACACAGAGTCCAGGTAACTCTCCTCCTCCCTGATATGTCTCAGTGTTTGAAGCTCGGACTCCAGCTCTTCAACACGGAGCCGGAATTCCTTGAGCTGCCAGCACTTACTGCAAATGTGATCACCGTGAGCATCAATGGTGTTCACCAGCTCCCACATATTGCAGCAGCAACACATCACCTGATCTCCCAGTCTATGTAATTAATTAAATTTATTAATATTATTTTTAAATATCCTCTGCCCCGATTCTAGATGATGAATATCACACCTTAGAAACTATAAACCACAGAGTTTAACTTTAAAAAGAGAGAAATACTCACCAACCAATCACTTACCTGCTTTCTGGTGACGTCACACTTCGATTATTTTTTACCTCTCTCCTTCCCTCTGAGTTCCGAGTTTGGAGACTGGTAAAACTACCTGGGTCTCTGGAGCCTTTTATAGCCCCGCTCTGCCGCTCGAGTTTCCCGCCGACGCTGTGAGGCCTTACCTGGTCTCTGGGAGCCTTTTATAGCCCCGCTCTGCCGCTCGAGTTTCCCGCCGACGCTCTGAGGCCTTACCTGGTCTCTGGGGGCTTTTTATAGCCCCGCTCTGCCGCTCGAGTTTCCCGCCGACGCTCTGAGGCCTTACCTGGTCTCTGGGGGCCTTTTATAGCCCCGCTCTGCCGCTCGAGTTTCCCGCCGACGCTCTGAGGCCTTACCTGGTCTCTGGGGGCTTTTTATAGCCCCGCTCTGCCGCTCGAGTTTCCCGCCGACGCTCTGAGGCCTTACCTGGTCTCTGGGGGCCTTTTATAGCCCCGCTCTGCCGCTCGAGTTTCCCGCCGACGCTCTGAGGCCTTACCTGGTCTCTGGGAGCCTTTTATAGCCCCGCTCTGCCGCTCGAGTTTCCCGCCGACGCTCTGAGGCCTTACCTGGTCTCTGGGAGCCTTTTATAGCCCCGCTCTGCCGCTCGAGTTTCCCGCCGACGCTCTGAGGCCTTACCTGGTCTCTGGGAGCCTTTTATAGCCCCGCTCTGCCGCTCGAGTTTCCCGCCGACGCTCTGAGGCCTTACCTGGTCTCTGGGAGCCTTTTATAGCCCCGCTCTGACGCTCGAGTTTCCCGCCGACGCTCTGAGGCCTTACCTGGTCTCTGGGGGCCTTTTATAGCCCCGCTCTGCCGCTCGAGTTTCCCGCCGACGCTCTGAGGCCTTACCTGGTCTCTGGGAGCCTTTTATAGCCCCGCTCTGACGCTCGAGTTTCCCGCCGACGCTCTGAGGCCTTACCTGGTCTCTGGGGGCCTTTTATAGCCCCGCTCTGCCGCTCGAGTTTCCCGCCGACGCTCTGAGGCCTTACCTGGTCTCTGGGGGCCTTTTATAGCCCCGCTCTGCTGCTCCAGTTTCCCGCCGACGCTCTGAGGCCTTACCTGGTCTCTGGGGCCTTTTATAGCCCCGCTCTGCCGCTCGAGTTTCCCGCCGACGCTCTGAGGCCTTACCTGGTCTCTGGGGGCCTTTTATAGCCCCGCTCTGCCGCTCGAGTTTCCCGCCGACGCTCTGAGGCCTTACCTGGTCTCTGGGGGCCTTTTATAGCCCCGCTCTGCCGCTCGAGTTTCCCGCCGACGCTCTGAGGCCTTACCTGGTCTCTGGGAGCCTTTTATAGCCCCGCTCTGCCGCTCGAGTTTCCCGCCGACGCTCTGAGGCCTTACCTGGTCTCTGGGAGCCTTTTATAGCCCCGCTCTGACGCTCGAGTTTCCCGCCGACGCTCTGAGGCCTTACCTGGTCTCTGGGGCCTTTTATAGCCCCGCTCTGCCGCTCGAGTTTCCCGCCGACGCTCTGAGGCCTTACCTGGTCTCTGGGGGCCTTTTATAGCCCCGCTCTGCTGCTCAAGTTTCCCGCCGACGCTCTGAGGCCTTACCTGGTCTCTGGGGCCTTTTATAGCCCCGCTCTGCCGCTCGAGTTTCCCGCCGACGCTCTGAGGCCTTACCTGGTCTCTGGGGCCTTTTATAGCCCCGCTCTGACGCTCGAGTTTCCCGCCGACGCTCTGAGGCCTTACCTGGTCTCTGGGGCCTTTTATAGCCCCGCTCTGCCGCTCGAGTTTCCCGCCGACGCTCTGAGGCCTTACCTGGTCTCTGGGAGCCTTTTATAGCCCCGCTCTGACGCTCGAGTTTCCCGCCGACGCTCTGAGGCCTTACCTGGTCTCTGGGGGCCTTTTATAGCCCCGCTCTGCCGCTCGAGTTTCCCGCCGACGCTCTGAGGCCTTACCTGGTCTCTGGGAGCCTTTTATAGCCCCGCTCTGCCGCTCGAGTTTCCCGCCGACGCTCTGAGGCCTTACCTGGTCTCTGGGGGCCTTTTATAGCCCCGCTCTGCTGCTCGAGTTTCCCGCCGACGCTCTGAATATAAAATAAGCAGTGTATACAGGGATAAAATAAATGGCAATAAGAATAATTTATGTAACACATGAGTCACTTGTCCTGCAGAAATTATTCCTTTCACTGGGACAGTCACAAAAACAGAATAAAAAAAAAAAAATCTGACTATTGTCTCACTGGCATGTAATTGAAGATTTGAATGGAGAGTGTTGATAGTATCTGCAGCTCTACTGAATTGACAGTTTAATTTCATCTATGCTGAAAGAACTGCCACAGGGTCACAGGTTTGACTAGTTTAACTTGTCTACAGGAACAAACCAAAAGATACTGTAAATGCTGAAGATTGTAAATAAAAACAGAAAGACACAGTAGGTCAGTCAGCATCCGTAAAGAAAAAGGATAGGTTAACATTTGAAATATGGACTCTTAGGCCGCGATTTTCTGCTTCGAGACAAGTTGGGAGCGGGTCAGCTGCCTTCCGTGTTCCAGTCCTGCCCCCAACTATATCCGGCCCACAGATGTAATTTTATGTCAATTGTTCTTGTTAAGCCCACCCTGCGGGCTTGCCGGCCAATTAAGAGGAAGCCAGTGTCAGGTGACGACAGTTGATTTTTCAGTGTTTGACAGCATTGAGGTGCTGCAAACACTGACAATCACTGTACAAAAGTGAGCTCTTGCACCCAGGCTCTCCAGTGACTCCCTCCTTAGGCTAGAACAGATGGCAGCTGCAGGTGAGGTTACAGAAGTGATCTGTCACTGGTGAGAGAGGTTCTCCCAATGAGGTGGGACTATACATACAATTCAAAACTTGTTACCTACAGAAAAGTCTAAATGCATTAAAAATTAATTTCCCAACATTTTCTTACCTCTGAAACTCACCAGTGCACCATTGAATCCTTTACACCACTTCTGCAGCTGTCATCAATGCACAAACTTTACAGCAGACTCACAACACGCCACACTTACCTGTCGTGGTGTCCGGACGTCGGGATGCCCGCAGTAGACCTGTCAAAATTGGAAAAAGCCTGTTAACTGCCTGTTAACCACCTGTTAACAAGCAGTTAAGTGGCTATAATCCTCTTCCCGCTGCTAGGTGTCGGGTCCATGCGCAAATCGGGGACCCAACACTTGGGAAGATTGATTGGAGGCGGGTTGTCAGCGGGTTTCCGACCCGCTGTCAATCTTTGCAATTTTGCCGGATGTCCCGCCTCCAAACCCACTCCCTGAGCGCCAGCAAAATTCCGGCCTCAGTTACTGTAGATTGTGTTCTGCCACAAGTCAGAATTTATTTCAATCATCATAAGGAAAAGCTGAGTTTGAATAAATAAAAAAGCCACAAATGTTGTAAATATGAAATAAAACATAAATATACAGCTACACAATACAAAATACTGCAGATGCTGGAAATCTGAAACAACAAAAGAAAACGCTGCAAAAACTCAGCAGGTCAGGCAGCATCCGTGGAGAGAGAAACAGAGTTAACGTTTCAGGTCAAAGACCTTTCATCAGAACTGGAAAAAAGCAGGAAATGGAGCAGATTTAAAAGCAAGTTTAGGGGCTGGGAAATGGGGGAGGGGATGAAAGAACAAAAGGGAAGGTCTGAGATAGGATGGAAGGCAGGAGAAGTAAAGAGGCATTAAGAGATAGTCAAGGCAAGAGGAGATGGTAATGGGACAGGTTAAGAAACAAAAGATGGCTCTAGATGAAGTGTGAATTGCGCTGGCAGAATGAAAGACAGCTGCCATGTGGGAGGGAAGAAAAAAAAAGCAACAAACAAAAAGTGTGGATAAAAAATATAAATATGATAGGGGCCAAGGTTATGATCTGAAATTGTTGAACTCTATGTTGAGTCCAGAGGGCTGTAAAGTGCCTAATCGAAAGGTGAGGTGCTGTTCCTCGAGCTTACGCGGAGCTTCCGTGGAACAATGCAAGAGGCCGAGGACGGTGAGGTCTGAGTGCGAATGGAGCGGTGAATTAAGGTGACAAGCGACCGGAAGCTCGGGGTCCCCCTTCCGGACTGAACGGAGGTGTTCTGCAAAGCGGTCACCCAATCTGCAGTTGGTCTCCCCATTGTAGAGGAGACCACATCGTGAGCAGCGAATACAGTATACTAAATTGCAAGAAGTACAAATAAATCGCTGTTTCACCTGGAAGGGGTATTTGGGGCCCTGGACTGTGGGAAGGGGGAAGGTAAAAGGGCATGTGTTGCATCTCCTGTGCTTGCACGGGAAGGTGCCCTCTGACCTTCCCCTCTCTGACCCCGAACGATCAGTCCTCAGCAAAGGCCTGAGCTTCATCCCCTTACGCCCCCACCTCAATGAATTTCGAGCTCGGCACGATGCTGAGCTCTTTTTCCGCCGCCTTCATCTCCGTGCCTACTTCTTTGGCCAGGAGTCTTCCCCCACACGGCTGACCCTTTCTCCCGCTTTCAGAATTCTCGTTCTACCTGGACCCCTCCCTCCGACCTCTTACCCTCTCTCGATCTTTTCATTGCAAACTGCCGCCGTAACATCAGCTGTCTCCATTTCTCTGCTCCCCTCACTCACTCCAACCTACCTCCCTCTGAACTTGCAGCACTCCATTCTCTCAGATCCAACCCCGACATTGTCATTAAACGTGCTGACAAGGGTGGTGCTATTGTTGTTTGGCGAACCGACCTCTACCTAGCGGAAGCTGAAAGCCAACTCTCAGACACCTCCTCCTACCTCCACCTGGACCATGACCCCACTACCAAACTTCAAGCCACCGTTTCAAAGACTGTCACTGACCTCATCTCCTCTGGAGATCTTCCCCCCATGGCTGCCAACGTCATAGGTCCCCAACCCCGCACAGCTCGCTTCTACCCCCTTCCCAAGATCCACAAACAGGACTGCCCTGGTAGACCCATCGTTTCAGCCTGTTCTTGCCCCATGGAACTTATCTCTTCCTATCTCGACTCAATTTTTTCTCCCCTTGTCCAGTCTCTTCCCACCTACACCCGTGACTCTTCCGACCCCCTCCGCCACTTTAACAGGTTCCAGTTTCCTGGCCCCAACCGCCTCCTTTTCACTACGGATGTACAATCCCTCTACACCTCCATCCCCCACCAGGATGGCCTGAGGGCGCTCCGCTTCTTCCTTGAACAGAGGCCCAACCAGTCCCCATCCACCACCACCCTCCTCCGCCTGGCTGAACTTGTTCTCACATTGAACAACTTCTCCTTTGACTCCACTCATTTCCTCCAAATCAAAGGTGTTGCTATGGGTACCCGCATGGGTCCTAGCTATGCCTGCCTTTTCGTGGGATATGTGGAACACTCTTTGTTCCAGTCCTACTCAGGTCCCCTCCCTCACCTCTTTCCTGGTACATTGATGACTGTATCGGTGCTGTTTCCTGCTCTCGCCCTGAACTAGACAATTTCATTCATTTTGCTTCCAATTTCCACCCTTCCCTCACCTTCATATGGTCCATCTCTGACTCTTCCCTTCCCTTCCTCGACTTCTCCGTCTCCATCTCTGGGGATAGGTTATTGACAAACATTCACTACAACCCCACTGACTCCCACAGCTACCTGGACTACACTTCCTCCCACCCCGCCTCCTGTAAGGACTCTATTCCATTCTCCCAGTTTCTCCGTCTCCGCCACATCTGCTCTGACGATGCCACCTTCCATACCAGTGCTTCCGACATGTCTTCCTTTTTCCTCAACCGAGGATTCCCCTTTACAGTGGCTGACACGGCCCTCGACCGTGTCCGTTCTATCTCCCGCACTTCTGCCCTCCCCCCTGCCCCTCCCTCCCGGAACCACGATAGAGTTCCCCTTGTCCTCACCTTTCACCCCACCAGCCTCCACATTCAACGGATCATCCTGCGCCATTTCTGCCACCTCCAACGTGATCCCACCACCAAACGCATCTTCCCCTCACCTCCCCTTTCAGGCATTCCGTAGGGACCGCTCCCTCCGCGACACCCTAGTCCACTCCTCTATCACCCCCAGCACCCCTTCCCCTTCGCCCGGCACCTTCCCGTGCAAGGGCAGGAGATGCAATACATGCCCTTTTCCCTCCACCCTTCCCACAGTCCAGGGCCCCAAACACCCCTTCCAGGTGAAACAGCGATTTACTTGTACTTCTTGCAATTTAGTATACTGTATTCGCTGCTCATGATGTGGTCTCCTCTACATTGGGGAGACCAAATGCAGATTGGGTGACCGCTTGCGAAACACCTCTGTTCAGTCCGTAAGGGGGACCCCAAGCTCCCGGTGGCCTGTCACTTGAATTCACCGCTCCAGTCCCACTCAGACCTCACCAGCCTCGGCCTCTTGCATTGTTCCACGGAAGCTCAGCGTAAGCTCGAGGAGCAGCACCTCATCTTTAGATTAGGCACTTTACAGCCTTCTGGACTCAACATAGAGTTCAACAATTTCAGATTATAACCTCGGCCCCTATCATATTTATATTTTTTATCCACGCTTTTTGTTTGTTGCTTTTTTTTTCTTCCCTCACACATGGCAGCTGTCTTTCATTCTGCCAGCGCAATTCACACTTCATCTAGAGCCATCCTTTGTTTCTTAACCTGTCCCATTACCATCTCGTCTTGCCTTGAATATCTCTTAATGCCTCTTTACTTCTCCTGCCTTCCATCCTATCACAGACCTTCCCTTTTGTTCTTTCATCCCCGCCCCCATTTCCCAGCCCCTAAACTTGCTTTTAAATCTGCTCCATTTCCTGCTTTTGGCCATTTCTGACGAAAGGTCTTCGACCTGAAACGTTAACTCTGTTTCTCTCTCCACGGATGCTGCCTGGCCTGCTGAGTTTTTCCATAAATATACAGCTGTTCATTCAGCATCTTGAAAGTTTAACAATTTAATGTTACAGATATATACCCTTCAGGATGAGACTTAAACATACATCCCCACATCTTTCATTTTAGATTTCCTTGATTCCAATTTATTAAAGCATTAGTAAAAATCTTCCATCATTTAGTCTGTGTCTAGAGGATAAATAGTAGATTAATATTTAAAACTAGTGCACAAATAATTAATTTGTGTACGAATTCCTATTTTATACAATGAGGATACTCATTTAAAAGGTTTGAGGATGTGGGCATTGCTGGCAAGGCTGCCATTTATTGCTGCACTTTCCTTCCCCTTTACTTCCAGTGCAACACAAATTAGAATATTTTTTATAAATGGGAGCTCAGTATTACAGAAAATACAAGACAGAAAAAAACGAACATTATTGATTTACCAGTCAACCGCCAGCATCATTGCATTTATTACAGCTGTCAGCCCCAATATTTCTGTCATGCCCCTGATAATGCAGCACTGAATGCCTTCCATGATACCATCTTAAAAGAAAGTAAAACATTACCAGCTATAAGTGGTCCTGCTCTGTGCATGGACTACACTGCTGACATCAATAACATGGAACCACAAATGATAGGAACAATAAACCTCAGGAACTCTTATTTATGTGAACTGTCTTACCTGCTTATACATCCTGTGCTTAAGGAGAGGTTATCTCTTGCAGTAAGGTTGCCACTTTTGGACAGGCTGGTATTCAGCAAAGTATCGTTGCTGAGAATAGAGTTGTTGTTACTTGAAGTCCAGAATCGTTTGGTTTCATTGGCACAGAAGCAGGCTGTCCCATTTAAAAGCACTGTTAAATCAAAGCTGGAAATGAAAGAAATAGTACAGAGAGTTGCATAAGAAGTACGATTCACCCAACACTTTTCAAAAAGAAACTCTATGTTACCTAGCTCATGTATAGTTTTCTTTTTTATCTTACTTCTTGCTACATTTGATTTTTAAAAAGTGTACTTTTTGGTGTCTAGCAGTGTTAGGAGCACAATAATCTTTCATTTTCATGAATTTATTCAGTGTCTGCACTGGGACAGGTTTTTGACATTTCTCAGTTGTCATGATTCATTGACACTTGAAGTCTAAATACATCTGAAAGAGAAAATCAATGGAAAATGCCCAAATAAAAATAAGTTTCTTTTAAATATTTCACTTTCTTTTTAAATTGTGGAAAGAATATTTGTTAATCAATGATCTATTCTTCAATGCAATCATCACTTACTGAATGGTTAGAAATACAAACATGTGCCACCTATTCAGATTAGTAGAAAAATGGAAATAATAATCGATTCTTATTTACAGCATGTTTCTTTGCAAGCATATGTAAGAAAATACTTCAGAGCTGTTTTCATTTACAGCCAGTTTCCATGGCAACATAGCACTGATTTTATTATACAACTCTGAAAATTAGTATACTATTTTTCACTGCAATAAAAAAAAATCAATTCATTGGCTGTCAAGGACAAAAAATGCACTGTATAAAGGAAAACTACGACCGCTGGAAAATCTAAAACCTAAATAGAAAATGCTGGATTGCACAGCAGGTCAGTGAATATCTGAAGGAAAAACATTTTTAATATTTCAGATTGGGCCCTTCATCATCATCAGTTGATCATTATTTTTGACAATGGGTTATAACCAAAACATTAGCCGAACTGATTTCTTTCAGATGTTGATTGACCTGATCTGCATTTCCAGCCCTGATATGCATTTCCAGCATTTTACATTTCAATTTGTAGGCATACATAGGGTCATTCATGGTACCATGCCCTTTGTACATTTGCAAGTACATACAGTGATGAATTAAACATCTACTCACCGAGCTGTATATTGTTATTTGTCACAGGTTTCCCAGGAATACCCTTTGAATCAAAGAGAAAGGCTTGCCATGTGCATTCTTTTAAACAGGACTGCAAGCCCCATCAAAACAGAAGTGTTGTAAAACCTAACAAAAATGGTAATAAAATGCTCTTTCTTCACCACCGCCCACCACACCCCCCCCCTCCCCCCACCGTCTATAGAACTAAATAACAACGGCCCAAAACTTTACATTTTATTTAATTATGGTCATTATGCCCCATGCTTCTATAGTCTCTGTAGAATTCAACAACTGTCTCAGACAGAGTTATTGTGAAGACTGATCTAAACCCAAATAGCAATAAATTAGGAAATTTATGAGTAAACCTACCATCCACAGTCCTGCCATAATCAACAAATACTACTGTAAGGAAACATTCTGGGTTGGCTGCCATTACAGTAAATTTTCAACTTGCCTTCGAAGCATTAATGCGATGTTGCGGCTCGGCCACCCGTTACACAAACCACCCGATTTTCACTGCCATTGATATTGAGATGAGTGATAGGAATCCATGAGTGATGGATAACAGGAAAATTTTAGAAGTTATTTAAGCTAATGAAGACAAAACACTTGGGTTCAACAGGATACATCTTAGGATCCTGGCGGAGATGCGGATGTAAATTGCAGAGGCCCTAGAAATTATATTTCAGGGCTGTATTGAGTGTGGATTTATGTCAGTGGACTTGAAAGTGGTCAATATTGTACCCATTTTAAAAAGTGGAAACAGAGATATTCCAGGTAATTACAGGCCAGTTAGCTTAACATCTGTGGCAAGGAAAGTTTTTAGAGTATTTAAGGATGAAATTGCATGTGTTAGATAAAGAGGAATTAGTTAGAAGTAGCCAGGGACAATCAATTTGACAAATCTCATAGAATTCTTTGAGGAGGTAACAGGCATGGTAGATGGGGGAAATACAATGGATGTAGTATGCACAGACTTTAGGAAAGGTACCACATGGGAGATTACGAGAAAAGTTTAAGGGGTATGGGATTAGGGGGAGGTCAGCAAACTGAGTTAAAAGTTGGTTAGAAGGGAGAAAACAGAGAGTAGAAGTTGAAGGCAGGTTTTCAGAGCAGTTAAAAGTGTCAGTGGTGTCCCACAGGGTTCAGTTCTGGGGCTACTTCTGTTCACAGTGTATATCAATGATTTGGATATCAGCCTAGAGTGAGTGGTGTCGAAATTTGAAGGTAATACCAAAATATGAGTTATAGTTAGAAAATAAAAGGAAATTGCAAAGGGGTATTAATTAGATGGAGGAATGGGTTAAAAAGTGGCAGATGGAATTCAACGTCAGTAAGTGTGAGGTGATACATTTTGGTAAAAAAATAACAGCAGTAATTGTACTTTGAATAGAAGTAGGCTGGGTGCTGTGGAAGAGCAGAGAGATTTGGGGATACGGGGTCACTTGTAATAAGAACGGACTTGCCTTTCACAACCTCATGACGTCCCAAACCATTTTACAGCTAATGAAGTACTTTTGAAGTGTAGTCACTGTTGTAAAGCAGGGAAACGCAGCAGCTAATTTGCATATAACAAGGTCCTACAAACAGCAATGAAATACAACACCTGATAATGTATTTAACATTAATGGCTTCATCTCAGGTCGATAAGGCTAAATAAAGAAAACTAACGGACTTCTAGAGGTACAGAATATAAAAGCCAAGAGATGCTGATGAGCCCATATGAAACTTCAATAAGACCTCAGTTAGAGTATTGTGTACAGTATTGGGCTCCATACTATAAGAAGGATTTGAGGCTTTAAAGAGGGTACAATGCAGGTTCACTGGGGTGTTGCCTGGTATTAGGAAATATAAATACGAAAATAGTTTTATTAAATTGGGTCTTTTTTCATTGGAGCAATGCAAATTGTGGAGTGATAAAACAGAGGTGTTTAAAATTATGAAAGGATGGGACAGGATAGATAGCAGACCGTTTCCAGCAGTTGATGGGTCAAGAATGAAGGGTCACAGATAGAAGATTAAATGTAAGAGATGTAGATCAGAGAACAGGGGAAACTTGTTTATACAGAGTGTTGTGGGGTTATGGAATTCACTTCCAGGGTTTCTGGGTGTTGCAGAAACTGTGTTAAAATTCAAAATTCGATTGGATAGATGGCTGAAGGAAAAGGGACTGAAGAGATATGGGGAAAGGACGAGTAAATGTGATAAGAACGAATCGCTTGCATAGACGGTAAAAACCGACATTGACTGGCTGGGCCGAATGGTCCATTTCTGTGTTGTGACTTCCATGAATCTCTATGTCTAAATAGCTAAGCATAGAATGGGGTACAGTAGCATAGTGGTTATGTTACTGGACTAGTAATCCAGAGGCCTGGACTAATAATCCAAAGACGGAAGCTCAAACCCCACCACGGCAGCTGGGGAATTTAAATTTAGTTAAGTAAATAAATCTGGAAAAGCTAGTATCAGTAATGGTGACCATGAAACTACCGGATTGTCATAAAAACCCATCTGGTTCGCCATTGTCCTTTAGGGAAGCAAATCTGCCGTCCTTACCTGGTCTGGTCTATATGTGACTCCAGACCCACAGCAATGTGGTTGACTCTAAACTGCCCTTCTAGGGGAAGTCATTCAGTTGTACCAAACGCCTACGAAAAACAATAAGAATAAAACCGGATGGACTACCCGGCTTCGGACACGCCAAAGACACACCCAGTCTAGTCGACCCTGCAAAGTCCTCCTCACCAACATCTGGGGACTTGTGCCAAAACTGGGAGATCTGTCCCACAGACTAATCAAGCAACAGCCTGGCATAGTCATACTCACAGAATCATACCTTTCAGCCAATGTCCCAGAATTCTCCATCTCCATCCCTGGGTATATCCTGTCCCCCTGGCCGGACAGACCCACCAGAAGTGACGGCACAGTGGTATACAGGAAGGAGGGAGCGGCCTTGAGAGTCCTCAACATTGACTCTGGACCCCATTTGTCTCACGGCTTCAGGTCAAACATTGGCAAGTAAACCTCCTGCTGATTACCACCTACCGCCCTCCCTCAGCTGATGAATCAGTACTCCTCCATGTTGAACACCACTTGGAAGAAGCACTGAGAGCAGCAAGGGCACAGAATGTACTCTGGGTGGGGGACTTCAATGTCCATGACCAAGAGTGGCTCGGTAGCACCAATACTGACCGAGCTGGCTGAGTCCTGAAGGACATAACTGCCAGTCTGGGCCTGCGACAGGTGGTGAGAGAACCAACATGAGGGGAAAACCTACTTGACCTCGTCCTCACCAAACTACCTGTCGCAGATGCATCTGTCCATGACAGTATTGGTAGGAGTGACCACTGCACAGTCACTGTGGAGACGAAGTCCCGCCTTCACACTGAGGACACCCTCCATTGTGTTGTGTGGCACTACCGGCATGCTAAATGGGATAGATTCAGAACAGATGGAGCAGCTCAAAACTGGGCATCCATGAGGCGCTGTGGGCCATTAGCAGCAGCACAATTGTATTCTACTACAATCTGTAACCTCATGGCCCAGCATATCCCTCATTCTACCATTACCATCAAGCCAGTGGACCAACCCTGGTTCAATGAGGAGTGTAGTAGAACATGCCATGAGCATCACCAGGTGTACCTAAAAATGAGGTGCCAACCTGGGGAAGCTGCAACACAGGACTACATGCATGCTAAAAAGCGGAGGCAGCATGCTGTAGACAGGGCTAAGCGATTCCACAATCAACAGATCAGATCAAAGCTCTGCCGTTCTGCCATATCCAGGCGTGAATGGTGGTGGACAATTAAACAATTAATGGGAGGAGGAGGCTTCATGAATATCCCCATCCTCAATGATGGCGGAGCCCAGCACGCAAGTGCAAAAGACAAGGCTGAAGCGTTTGCAACCATCTTCAGCCAGAAGTGGCGAGTGGATGATCCATCTCGGCCTCCACCCGAGGTCCCCACTGTCACAGAAGCCAGTCTTCAGCCAATTCAATTCACTCCACGTGATATCAAGAAATGGCAGAGCACACAGGATACAGCAAAGGCTATGGGCCCCGATAACACCCCGGCTGTCGTGCTGAAGATTTGTGCTCCAGAACTAGCCACACCACTAGCTAAGCTGTTCCAGTACAGCTACAACACTGGCATCTACCCAACAATGTAAAATTGCCCAGGTATATCATGTCCACAAAGAGCAGGACAAATCCAATCCAGCCAATTACCGCCCCATCAGTCTACTCTCAATCATCAGCAAAGTGATGGAAGGTGTCGTTGACAGTGCTATCAAGTGGCACCTGCTCACCAATGCTCAGTTTGGGTTCCGCCAGCACCACTCGGCTCTAGACCTCATTACAGCCTTGGTCCAAACATGGACAAAAAATCTGAATTCCAGAGGTGAGGTGAGAGTGGCTGCCCTTTACATCAAGGCAGCATTTGACCAAGTGCCACATCAAGGAGCTCTAGTAAAATTGAAGTTGATGTGAATCAGGGGGAAAACTCTCCACTGGCTGGAGTTGCACCTAGCACAAAGGAAGATGGTATTAGTTATTGGAGGCCAATCATCTCAGCCCAGGACATCACTGTAGGAGTTCCTTAGGGCAGTGTCCTAGGCCCAACCATCTTCAGCCTTCCCTTCCCTCCATCATAAGGTCAGAAGTGTGGATGTTCACTGATGATTGCACAATGTTCAGTTCCACTTGCAACTCCTCAGCTAATGAAGCAGTCCACGCCTGCATGCAGCAAGACTTGGACAACATTTAGGCTGGGGCTGATAAGTAGCAAGTAACATTCGCACCACACAAGTGCCGGGCAAAGACTATCTCCAACAAGGGAGAATGTAACCACCGCCCCTTGACATTCAATGGCATTACCATCACCGAATGCCGCACCATCAATATCCTGGGAGTCACCATTGACCAGAAACTTAACTGGACCAGTCACTTAAATACTGTGGCCACAAGAGCAGGTCAGAGGCTGGGTATTCTGCAATGAGTGTCTCACCTCCTGACTCCCCAAAGCTTTTCCACCATCTACAAGGCACAAGTCAGGAGTTTGATGGAATACTCTCCACTTGCCTGGATGAGTGCAGCTCCAACAACACTCAAGAAGCTCGACACCATCCAGGACAAAAGAGCCCGCTTAATTGTCACCCCATCCACCACCTTAAACATTCATTACCTTCACCACCAGCGCACCATGGCTGCAGTGTGTACTATCTACAAGATACACTGCAGCAACTCGCCAGCGCTTCTTCAACAGCACCTCCAAAACCCTTGACCTCTACCACCAGGCGCATGGGAAGACCACCACCTCCAAGTTCCCCTCCAAGTCACACGCCATCCTGACTTGGAAGTATATCACCGTTCCTTCATCGTCGCTGGGTCAAAATCCTGAAACTCCCTCCCTAACAGCACTGTGGGAGTACCCTCACCAAACGGACTGCAGCGGTTCAAGAAGGCAGTTCATCACCACCTTCTCAAGGGCAACTAGGGATGGGCAATAAATGCTGGCCTTGCCAGCGACGCCCACATCCCACAAACGAATTTTAAAAAGCAGAACGTTTTGCAAGAGAGCGCTACAATTGGCCTCGGCGTCCTTCAGTTGGGAAGGGGGAAAAAATCATCTGCTGATCACTAATAAGTGATCCTGTTGAAAATGCACTTTAGGTGAGGACCTGTGATAAAATAGCCTGCTAAGTCACTGTCTAGGCCCACATATGCTTTCTGGGTGAAGCACCCAAGACACACCCCATTGAGGAGTCAACAACTTTAAGGAGGGAAGAAAATGGTGTACATTCCTCTGGACAAAAATATACATGTACACACACACCAGTAAATCTTCAAAAAGTATAATGTCTCTCGCTCTCCCTCCCCTCTTACCCTCCCAAGACTTGTGCTTCTCTTTCACAGTTCGTCTTTCTCTCGGTCTTTGCTTCCTCATATTCTCCCTCTGCTCAATCACTTCTCTTCATTTCAGTTTTTCCTTTTCCTTTTTACTTTTCTCTTTTTGCCTCTCTTTCTGCCTCTGGAACATTTTTCATCTATTATTTGCAGCATTTGTGCTGCAGTGGTTTGAGCAGCTGAAGGAGCCCAAGGAATGAAAGGGAACGAACCAGGGCCCATTGATGTGCCGCAGAAACTATTGGTATAAATGGTGGTGCTGATAAGCATGATGTTGGTGGCATATAAGTTTTTTCCTGCAATGTGATTGGGCAAAACATGTAAATTACAGAAATTTTTTTTTGTATAATATCATGGCTGAATGACAAAAATAGGAAATAAGTCATTTGAAAGGAGAAACACAAAGAGACTGAAAAACTTAACCAATGAGAAATAAAAAAGACACTCAATTGCTTAACATACACAAGAAATACAAAGATTGTTTAAATAAACATAAACGCCTATTGTACGATTTTTACTATCACTCAATAAATCGGCAGTGATTGAGTCAGAATCAATGACCCTCCCACGTGGGTATTGCCAGTTGTCAACATCACAAAGCACGATGCTCATCTGACATGACTCTTACTCCCAGGAAAACATTAAAACATAAAGCATTCAAAATGGAACAAAATCGACCATTCAATGAACTCTGCAGTATATATGCATCATTAAAATGAAATAGATACTGTTGGGTTCATTTTCAGATAATGTTACAAATGACATGAACTTTACTCTTGCACCTGAGACTTCCAATGAGATCACTCCCAGGTATCCATCAGTCAGAGAGTGTGCGTTTCTCATATAAAAATCTTATGTATGGCACACTTCTCGTGGACATTACTCTTATTTCTTGCCATGATTTTTAAGAAATGTTTTTATGTTAACATTCATATAATGTAAAATTCCTGTCAACGTCCAACCCTGCGACCCCTGACCCCTCCCTCACGTCAACTCTCAAACTCCACTCTCAATCCTTGCGACCTCTTGAATTCCCACCCTTCACCCATACTTACTTGCACCCTTCCTTTCTCCTCGGAGCTCTTCTCCAAGTAAACGCTCAACATAGTAAAACCAACACTGAAGCCTTTAGCAAGCTGAATTGCTTATAAGCACTTGAGGAATTGTATTAATCGCCTTATTAAATTAAGGGCCTGTTTTTTTATCTCAGTAAATTTTAAAATAAGCTTTCAGCTGATACCAAATAAACACACTGCATGAATTAGTTAAGCAACTTAGGAAGCTGAACTGTCTTGTGTGTCTTTTAATGACTCTCGAAAAAGCCTAGGCTTGGACTTGATATTTTGGCCAGACCTGTGACTGTCAGCTGAAGGCAGATTGTGCAGACTTGAGTACGTGCAGTGTACTTCATTTCCCAGCAGGCATCAGAAGCATTTAGTCAGCTGAATATTTTTCTTCCGCTTTTAGCAGGTTCTGCTCCATTGCTTAATTAGTTAAAGAAAAGCTATAAGACAATTTTTAAAGCTTTAATCAGGTAAAGTTTGTTGAGTTTTTTTTTAAACCAGGGAAGAGAGAGGGTGTGGGGTGTGTGTGTCGTTGTGTGTTTGTGACTGTCAGACGAAAGGTCATCGACCTGAAACGTTAAGTCCGTTTCTCTCTTCACAGATGCTGCCTGACCTGCTGAGTATCTCCAGCATTTTCTGTTTTTAAACCTGACAGACAGTAGTGATTACACACCTTTTGTAGATTGTTTGCGTTCAAATTATAAATATTCTATAAACTTTAAAAAGCATACTATGCCCATGGGACAACTGGCCACAACAACAGAGGAAAGAGCTTATTTTAAAAACCCTCCCTTTAGCTGTAGAACATATACTTACTCGCATCCCAGCTGAATCCATGAAAATCACTGTAGTCACCGCAGTAACGAAGTTGGCCTTCGCAACACTGAAAGCAGCCCATCATGAAAGGATTTATTACTAGTCCTAGCCCCTTTCGGGTTACCCTGGATCAAGCGTATTCCCCAGACGTTCACTTTCAACTAAAGTTAGAGGTAACCGAATCCTAAAGGCACTTAATTGGGTCTAAAGGTCCAGACTATCTCTCCCTAAAGGAAAGGAACGACTTGAATATGTTACCGTCCTCCAGATAAGTTTAGCTAGTCTGTAACCTTCCGGATATTATGAGGGTCCGGAAAACTCTCCCAGAATTCTGCAACTCCTCACCAAAGAGTATACAGAGATTGAGTTTGCGAGTTTATACAGAAGTACTATGTGAGACAATTCTAAAAAATATATAGATTTATTAAAGAACCGACATGTAGTTTCAGTTGGTGATTCAATCGTGACATTAACAGTTCCAAATACAAAAAGCTTTTACAATCTTATCAGAGATCCTTATTCTCAAATCTTAACTTCAATACATTTTTACAGTTCTTAGTTTATTCCAGGATATCCACCAAAATCAAATACAAGTACCTTGATCCCCGAAATACAAAGAGTTGAAGACTTACAGAGCTTGCCTCTGAAGCCTGAGAATCGTTTTGCCCCTTCAAGCGAATCTGTCTTCCCATTTGAAAGTCCAATTTTTATACTCTTTCTCAGTGGTATATCCTTTGAAGTTTTCTGCTGATGTAAGCTAATTATCTCTAGTCATTTTTCTGTTGACCCCTGCTACTTTTACAGTCAGTTCAGCTGGTAGCAAGCAGACTTGTGTTTCTACCTTTAGGTGTTCAAAGCTTATCATAAAAAACAGTGTGTGGTATATCCTTTGAAGTTTTCTGCTGATGTAAGCTAATTATCTCTAGTCATTTTTCTGTTGACCCCTGCTATTTTTACAGTCAGTTCAGCTGGTAGCAAGCAGACTTGTGTCTCTACCTTTAGGTGTTCAAAGCTTATCATAAAAAACAGTGTGGAGCTGGTGCATCTATTTGATGTCATTCTTATCAAGGTCTTCTGTTTGTATCTTTTGCATTTAGAACACCTCAGCTGGTTGCACCATATAATCGTGTCTCCGTGTTTCATTTGAAGTCATTTTTACGAAGGCATATGTTTCTTTAATTTATGTGATTTCTTTCCAAAGTGTTGGTTTAAGACACTTAAACAGGGTATTCCATTGTGTTCTTTCCAAGGCTTCAGACTTTTTGGAACCTCTAACCTTCTACTTCAATAAGGTTATTGATTCAGTGTCAACAACTTATCTTATCTCAACAGCCTGTATGCTGTTCACAGCTTTAGATTGTTGAGGCTTTTAGATTTTTCAAGCCCAGTTTGTCATGTTTTAATAAAAATCAAAATTCTTTCATAGGATGGTGTATTTTTCTGAATATGGCATATTCCTTCACAATCAGAACTCCCATCCAGCCAGTAAAAGAAGTGTGCTCCGTAATGAAGTATTGGCAAACAGAACTAACACTACCACTGGACCATACACTGAACTGTCTCCGCACAGACCAAGACCATTTCCCATTCCACATCGTGACATGAGGTGACTTATTTGTAATTCTAAATTCGACAACTGCACCTGAATCCCTCCCCCGCCATCAACATAAATGAGAAACATCTTGACAATTGTTATTAAACAGCATCTTGGAGCACATATTTCCCCATTTTCCCCAAAGGACACTCCCTCCACTGAACATGGTTTTCATCCCTTCTCCTGAAGTCCATCCCCTAACTAAGCAACATTTAGGACTTTCACATCTTCCCCACCACACTAAGCAACATCTCAACCTAAAAACCCGCTCAATGAACAGTAAATTACCATTCGACTTAAGTAGAGTACATGGAAAGAAGCCCCTCCCAGCTGAGGAACATTCTGGCCTCATCGAACCCCCATCAACCAAATAAGAGTCTGGAGCTTGCCCCTCAAAATCTAGTCCTTTTCCCACGATGGAGCATCTTGACCTCTCATGAGGAATATTCTGTCCTCCTCATCCCTGCCACTGAATGTTTTTTTAGCCACTTCTCACCCCCTCCCTTGCTCCTCTTCCCCTATTAGCATGGATTGAGGATTAGGTAACAGACAGAAAACAGAGAGTAGGAATAAACCGGTCATTTTCGGATTGGCAGGCTGTAACTAATGAGGACCACAAGGATCAGTGCTGGGTGTCAGGGTTCCAGCTGCGCTTTCCTCTGCCTGCCACTAGAGGGTGGTTTTGGATGCCTCCGTACTCTGTTGCCATGCCTCACCTGTGTCTCATTAGAGTAATTGTCTCATCAGAGTAATCAGGCCTGTCAGTTAAGCTGGTTATTTCTGGTCCCAGTGTCTTCTGGGTAATCAGGTCTGTTATTTAAGCTTCCTGTTTCCAGCCCCAGTTGCTCAGTCTTGAGTTGTCATGCCTGCAAGTCACAGCTCTCTGTTTGAGGAACCTTCTGGAGAAGCTTCTTTTGGGTTTGTCTCTGGTCTCACCCTGTGTTTTGGTAAACCATCTGAGAAGCTACTTTTGGGTTTTGCTCTGTCTCGGGTCTCACCCTGTGTTTGGGGAGCCTTCTGAAGAAGCATCTTTTGAGTTTTACGCCATCCTTAGCCTCTGGTTGTCTGCCTGCACTTGGGTCCATCACTGAACCGTAACACTGGGGCCTCAGCTATTCACAATCTATATCAATGAATTAGCTGAGGGAACCAAATGTAATGTATCCAAGTTTGCTGATGATACAAAGCTGGGTGGGAAAGTAAGTTGTGAGGAGGACGCATAGAGACTGCAAAGGGATATAGACAAGCTAAGTGATTGGGCAAGAACATGGCAGATGGAATATAATGTGGAGAAATGTGAAGTTATCCACTTTGGTAGGAAAAATGGAAAAGCAGGATATTTTTAAATTGAGAGATTGGGAAATGTTGGTATTCAGATGACTCTCAAAGTTAACATGTGTGTTCTGGACCCTCTGGTAGCAGCTATCGTATTGCAGTGACATTCTGGACAGTGTGCAGATAGCACCCTCTGGTGGTGGTTAATGTGTTAGCAGTGTGTTTGTATGAAGCAGAGGTCATTTGACCTTTGTGCCTTTCTTCCTGTGTAACCCAGGAAGTAGAATCCCAGGAAGTAGAATCCCAGGAAGAACCCTGGCAGTAATGGAGGATTCCATAAGGGTTTCACAATCCAATGTAATCTGATTTCATATGTTAGGCCAAGCACAATATCTGTGAGTATCTTTGTTTGTTAGCATAATAGCAACGTTGTCAGAGTAGTATTTTGACTCTGTTTATAAAAAGTAATAGTTGATAGTTACAGAAGTTAGTCCAAATGTTAGTTAGTTATACAATTAGTCTATTCTACTGTTGTAAATGTTATATCTTATGTATTATCGAATGTGTAGTACTCAGTTTATGTAAAAAACATACTTTATCTTTGTTTACAGTTTCACAAATTTGTTCAAGTAAAGCTTCAAAACAGCAAATGGCTTCACGAAGAATTATTTTTGAATAAGTGTTTAACTTGCTGGATAACTAGGAGCACGTCTAGCGTGGCCAGTGCAATGCGAGTACAGCAAGCAATTAGGAAAGCAAATGGTATGTTAGCCTTTATTACAAAAGGATTGGCATATAAGAGCAAAAGTCTTACTGCAATTATATAGGGCCTTGGTGAGACCACACCTGGCGCTCTGGAGTTTTGGTTTCCTTGCATAAGGAAGGATGTACTTGCCTTAGAGGGAGTGCAACAAAGATTCACTGGACTGATTCCTGGAATGGGGAGACTGTCCTATGTCCTATGAGGAGAGATTGAGTAGACTCTGCTTATATTCCCTAGAACTTAGAAGAATGAGAGGGAATCTCACTGAAACGTATAAACGTCTGAAGGGGCTTGACAGGGTAGATGCAGGGAGGATGTTTCCCCTTACTGGGGAGTCTAGAACCAGGGGTCATAGTCTCAGAATAAGGGGTTGGCTATTTAGGACCGAGATGAGGAGGAATTTCTTCACCCAGAGGGTCGCGAATCTTTGGAATTCTCTGCCTCAGGGCTGTGGGTGCTCAGTAGTTGAGTATATTCAAGACAGAGATCGATAGATTTTTAGATAGAGGGAACCAAGGAATATGGGGAGTGTGCGAAGGTGGAGTTACATAGAAACATAAAAGATGGGAGCAGGAGTAGGCCACTCGGCCCCTCGAGCCTGCTCCGCCATTCAATGCGATCATGGCTGATCATCCAAATTCAGTACCCGGTCCCTGCTTTCTCCCCATATCCCTTGATCCCTTTAGCCTTAAGAAATATATCCAACTCCTCCTTTGAATATACTTAATGAATTGGCCTCTACTGCCTTCTGTGGTAGAGAATTCCACAGGTTCACCACTCTCGGTGAAGAAATTCCTCCTCATTTCTGTCCTAAATGGCTTACCACTTATCCTTGGACTGTGACCCCTGGTTCTGGACTCCCCAACCATCAGGAATATCCTTCCAGCATCTAGTCTGTCCAGTCCTGTCAGAATTTTATAAGTTTCAATGAGATCCCCTCTCATTCTTCTAAACTCCAGCGAGTATAAGCCCAATCTCTCCTCGTACGTCATTCCTGCCATCGCAGGTATCAGCCTGGTGAATCGTCGCTGAACTCCTTCCATGGCAAGAACATCCTTCCTCAGAAGGTGACCAAAACTGCACACAATACTCAAGGTGTGGTCTCACCAAGGCTCTGTACAACTGCAGCAAGACATCCTTGTTCCTGCACTCAAACCCTCTCGCTACAAAGGCCAACATACCATTTGCCTTCTTAACTGCCTGCTGCACCTGCATGCTTACCTTCAGCGACTGGTAAACAAGGACATCCAGGTCTCGTTGCACTTCCCCTTCTCCCAATCTATTGCCATTCAGGTAATAATCTGCCTTCCTGCTTTTGCCACCAAAGTGGATAACCTCACATTTATCCACGTTCTATTGCATCTACCCAATCACCCAACCTGTCCGCATCCTCCTCACAGCACACACGCCCACCCAGCTTTGTGTCATCTGCAAACATGGAGATATTACATCTAGTTCCCTTGTCTAGATCATTAATATATATTGTGAATAGCTGGGGTCCAAGAACCGATCCCTGCGGTACCCCGCTAGTCACTGCTTGCCACTCGGGGGGGAAAAAGACCTGTTTATTCCAATTCTTTGCTTTCTGTCTGCCAACCAGTTCTCTATCCAAGTCAATATCTTGCCCCCAATCCCATGTGCCTTAACTTTACACGCTAATTTCTTATGTGGGACCTTATCGAAAGCCTTCTGAAAGTCCAAATACACCACATCCACTGGTTCTTCCTTATCTATTTTACCAGTTACATCCTCAAATAAGGCGACCAAAACTGTACACAATACTCAAGATGTGGTCTCACCAAGGCCCTGTACAACTACAGCAAGACCCTGAGGTAGATGATCTTATTGAATGGGCAGAGCAGGCTCGAAGGGCCGAATGGCCTACTCCTCCTATTTCTTTGGTCTAATGTTCTTACGTTCGCCATCTTTATTCCTCTTCTCCCATTCCATCTAACCTATCCTCATTCATCTCCCGCTTCCCCATTCCCTCCCATCGCTTTCACTTCTCCTATACCCTCATCTACTTCTCCCCATCTCCCTTTCCCCATCCTTCCCCGTATTAAAAATAGTGAGTGTTCTTGAGGTATTGCGCCTGTACGTGGTCTTGTGAATGTAATGTTATGGGAATAATTAAGTAAAATGTAGCAGCACCTAACATTATCTAACAGTCTATTACTCAACCCTCTGAAATCCCAAAATATCCCATTTAAGAAAAAATTGCAATCCCGGGCAACCAAGATATGTGAATGCAAGCAGAACACAGCACTAAAAAAAGCAAAAAAGGGTTCTGACGAAACATTGGCGACTATTTTGCCAGCCCTGGGGAGGCGGGTATGGAGGCAGTACTGCCGGGAAAATGCTAGAATTTGGGGGCGGGTGCTCAACCCACCTCCATGCCATCTCCCCAGGAGGCAGGTAGCCATCCCGCACCAGGTCCCGTCTCCTTGGAGGCAGGAAGGGATTAAAGCCTATTAACTGCCTGTTCACAGGCAGAAAATAGGATTATCCCCTTTTTGCCCTCAAGTGCGGGCTTCCCGAAGGCTCCAAAACCCGCCAGGTCAGCGAGGCGACTACTGGGTCTGCGGGCGTCGGGGGATGCCAAAATGTGGTGTGAAGGTAAGTGATCGGTGCAAGAGTGTAGAGGTGAGTATCTGATGTAAGTGCAAAGTGTTTTTAAAAGTGTCCTTACCTTTGTTTCTTCCTGCAGGCTTCAGTCGGTGTATCTTCCTGCAGGCTTCAGTCGGTGTATCTTCCTGCAGGCTTCAGTCAGTGTGTATGTGGAGAGTCTCCGACCTCCGTGTTGCAGATGACAGATGGCTGCTGCATTCTCAGATACAAGAATACAAGATATAGATACACTCTCTAAAAGAAAGAAGTTTGATGAGGTCTTGAATTCAAGACCTCGTCAAACTACAGAGAATGTCACTGTTTGACAGCTTCACAGAGCTGTCAAACGATGGCAATTCAGCTGACGTTCTCTGTAACCGGCTTTCCCTTAATTGGCCTGCTAATCCGCTGGGTGGGCTTAACTAGGTCAATCAAGGGAAAATAGCGTGGGTTGGCCACAAATCAATGGAGGCGGAACATCAACCCGCCAAGCAGCAGTCCCGCCTCCAACCCACCCCCATTAACAAAATCGCCCCCATTAACTCAGTTTCTTTCTCCACAGATGCTGCCTGACCTGCTGAGTATTTCCAACATTTTCTGTTTTTATTTTAAAAAAGCAAAGCAATCAGAAAGCACTTGTTGTTGCATATTCTTGAAACCAAGATTAGGAAATTGTATCAAGCCGTTCGTTCCAAGTCTGTCCGCCAGTCAACTGATGCATGTGCAGATAAGAAGTTGTACTGGAGAGAAAGAAAGAGTTCCAGAAAGAACAAAACTGTGCAAGAAACAGCGTACCTTTATTGAACATATTACTCACTGTGGCATGCAATAAGTGAAAAGGGCCACTGAAAAAGTATTTCCAGGACATAAAAGGGAAAGAACCAGCCACTGGCACCTATCGAAATTCTTTTAATATCACTGAGCTGACTTTCTGAACATCAACAGCAGCAATGCCGAGACAGTGAAAGTAGGAGGGAAAAAAACTGAAGCAACACTGATGGCACCAACAGACAAATGCAAAGTAGTTACAACTTAAGACATACAAGAAAGGACAGGTAAGAATCCACTGCTCCATCAAGCCTGTCCCATCCAAGTATGGTGTAACTTCTGCACACCATTACCTCTACTTCCCCATCTGCCCCGCACACAGCCACACCTATTATTGTGGGAGACAATAAGTTGATGTGCCCCCACTCACACCGCACTGGCAAACAATAATAATACTGAGTTGAATTCCACAATCCATCCGCCCCGTGCCTCCACCCGCCCCGTGCCCCCATCCGCCCTGCCCATTAGCAAAAACACATAGCACAATCCCATCCCCCAATTGAACTGAAGTAAGAAACCACGTACCTTTTTCAGTGCCTCACCCAGAAGCAACTCAGCATTACCACCCTGAGCTGAAAACCCAGCCTATGTAACGTTCCCCCGTCCCCATGAGGAATAAATGGCACTGCTTCTCCTCCTCCCCGCCCTCCCCCCACAGCACAGAGATAGAATTGGTCCCATCCCATCTGTGCCAGTGCTATCTAACCCATATCTACCTGCTGTTGCCCCTTCTCCTCCAGTCTCTGCCCCCTTACTCTTCCTCCCCATCCATTTTTTCCTTCCTCTCCTTCTGTGCTCTCCAACACACACGCACACAAAGACAATTCGGCAAGATCCACCAATTCTCCATGTTAGATGGAACACTGCGTGACAGTGGAGCTTCCACCGTGTCAGGGAAATAAAACTGGGACAGGATAAGTTCTGTCTTGCAGAACAGCCAGCTTCCAACAGTCAACAGCCAGCTTCCAACAGTCAACAGCCTGCTTCCAACAGTCAACAGCCTGCTTCCAACAGTCAACAGCCAGCTTCCAACAGTCAACAGCCTGGCACAAGGATAACAGTTGCTGTGCCACATTAACCTAATCTCACAGCTGAAGGAAAAGGTGAAGCATTGGGAAATTGCAAAAAAGGATCCAAAGGAAAGAATAGAGAGACACACACACATGGACCTAGATATTTTTAACTAAAAAATTTAAATTAAAACTGAATTTTTACACTGAAATTGATTTAACTAAAAGTGCTAAATGTTCAATATTTTCAGGGAGCATTTTCTAAAGCAGCCACTACATTTTTTTTTTAAGTGTTTGGGCAAGCTAAAGTTCTGGAAAGGAGAAAAGCCACATGCCATTTCTGACACAATTATGTCATGTAACTGTATATTTAACATGATTTGTATCATTGTCCTTTGGGATTGCTAAAAAAAAAATTTTTTTTTTATTTTTTTTTTTTTTAAAAGATTCGCCAACAAGGATCTACCTTTATATTGTGGCGGAGCCACAAAAGGACTCAGATCGTTTGTATATAATTCCCTTTAACAACATGTTAGCTACAGCCTGAGTCTGTATCTTTATTTATACTGTTTATACTTGTACAGAGCGTGATTACTTTAACAGCGCGGGTAAACGCAATGACATCACGCCGTTCATCACGTGATCCCCCATTGGCGGGAAGAACGTGATGACATTATGACGTCAACCACGGGACCGCCCAAGCAGTCCTCGTGGAGCCTCCGAACTGAGCAGACTTACACTTGATGTGCTCCTGTAATTACTTGTTTAAACCGGTTAGTTTCCATTAAACTTCATTTGTTTGATCGCCTGAGTGGACCTCAGTCTTTGGGTAGGAGCTAAACATTCCTACATTGGTGACCCCGACTTTTGCAAACGGTTTTCGCAGAAGATACTCAACATGGAAACGAACGCAGTTACCTTGAAGCTACCGCAGTTCTGGGGGCAACAACCAGCCGCGTGGTTCATCCAGGCTGAAGCCCAGTTCGCCATCAGGGACATCGTTGCGGATCAGACCCGCTATTATTACGTGGTCTCTGCCCTCGACAGCACCACAGCCTCGCGGATCGTCAGCCTACTCGGTAGTCCGCCTACTGATCGCAAGTATGACACGTTGATGTGCCTTCAATAACCACAAAACTAGAAGTTATAAACTTTAACAAGTTGGCTTTTAATCACTAAGATCAGAGCTAACATCTCAACACACTGACTGGCTCGCAGGAATGAGTCATAAAGATCCTGGGATCTTTATGTAAGAGAAGTCAGGGGTGGAGCCAAGAGCCAAGACCTGGAACATTCCAGGTTAGTCAGGAAAGAGGAAGTGAAACTATACACTGTGTGGGGGAGGGTAATATACATGAGTGCAAAACGAATACAGGCAAGCCAAACATTTCATTACACACGTTAAAGGCGCGGTTGCTACAGGTCTTCGGGCTCACGAAGTCGGAGCGCGCCCGTCGGCTGCTCGCTATGCCCGGCCTTGGGGACTCCAAGCCGCGAACCGGAATGCTTCCTCTTCAGGGAGCTATTCCTCAGCCTACTACCGGAGCAAGTTCAGGCTGCCCTAGCCAGGTCCGAAGTCATGGACTGCGCTGAGCTTGCTGCCGAAGCGGACAAGATTTTCACGGTGACACAGCAGTACTGCGCTGCCACGAGGTGCCCATCCCCCACAGACGCTGCTCCAGCTCCTCAATCAGCGGGGTTGTGCTTCTACTACGCCCGTTTTGGCGTGAAGGCAAGATGCTGCCGCCCTCCCTGCAGTTTTTCGCTAAAAAAAAAAAAAAAAAAATCTACAGCCACCCTTGCGAAAGAGGACCGGGTCTAACGAGCGCACCGCGGCTGCCATGGCCATCGGAAATTTGTGAAAGCTTCTCCATCACCGACTCCCTATCTGGTCGACGTTTCCTTTGCGACACCGGGGCGCAGTGTAGCATCCTACCTGCGTCACATCTCGATATACTAGCTGGGGGCCATGGCCCCTCCCTCGAGGCAGCTAATGGCGCGGCCATTCAGACCTTCGGACGGCGGCGGGTCCAGGTGTGTTTCGGCGGCCAGCGCTTCCACTGGGAATTCATCACGGCCAAAGTCTCGCAGGCCATCCTCGGGGCGGATTTTTTGTGCACCAACGGCCTCCTGGTCAATGTCAGGCACCGCCGGTTGATCAATGCGGCCATGTCCCACTCCATCCCGTGCCACCGCGGTAACGCCGTGCCGCGCACTGTCTCCTGTGTGTTCCCACCTCCAGACGACTTCTCGCCTCCTCAGAGATTTCCCAGATCTGACCAGGCCCACTTTCTCCTCCTCGGCCACTAAACATGGTGTGGAACATCACATCACCACTACCGGCTCCCCGGTTTACGCACGGGCCCGACGGCTCGAACCCGGCAAGCTCGCGGCCGAGAAAGCGGAGTTCGCCACGATGGAGCGGCTGGGGATTATTCGCCGGTTGAATAGTCCCTGGTCTTCACCTCTCCACATTGTTCCGAAACCCGGCGGTGGATGGCGGCCATGCGGCGACTACCGATGCCTGAACGACGCCACTACTCCTGATCGGTACCCGATCCCGCATATTCAAGATTTCTCGGCCCATTTGGCGGGAAATACTTTTTTTTCAAAAGTCAACCTCGTCCGTGGTTACCACCAGGTCCCCGTGCACCCGCAAGACGTCCCGAAAACCGCAGTCATCACCCAATTCGGCCTGTTTGAATTTCTGCGGATGCCGTTTGACTTGAAGAATGCTGCACAGGCTTTCCAGCGCTTGATGGACTCCGTGCTTCAGGACCTAAAATTCCTCTTCGTCTACCTCGACGACATCCTCATCGCCAGCCCTAGCAAAGAGGAGCACCTCTGCCATTTGCGCACCCTCTTTACACGCCTCAGTCAACACGGTTTGATTATCAACCCGGCCAAGTGCCAGTTCGGCCTGCAGCGGATTGATTTCTTGGGCAACCGCATCACATCAGACGGCGCAATTCCCTTACAGATGAAGGTCGAAGTGGTTACATCTTTCCCTCGCCCGCAGACCGTCAAGGCCCTGCAAGAGTTCCTCGGGATGGTCAATTTTTATCACCGGTTCGTCCCTAAGGCGGCTCTGCTTATGCAGCCCTTGTACGAGGCCCTCAAGGCCAAGTCTGGTAAGGATCCGATCAGCTGGACGGCCGAGATGGACTGGGCGCTCGTCGACACCAAAGGCGCCTTGGCCAACGCAACCATGCTGGCGCACCCGCTTCCAGGTGTCACCATTGCCCTTACCACCGACGCGTCGGACTACGCAATCGGCGCAGTGCAGGAACAGTGGGTGAATGGGACGTAGCAACCGCTGGCATTTTTCAGCCGTCAACTACGGCGAAACGAAAGAAAATACAGCACTTTTGACCGGGAGTTGCTGGCCCTTTTTCTAGCCATCCGCCATTTCCGGTTCTTACTAGAGGGACATCCGTTCACGGCTTTTGTAGAGCACAAGCCAATAACGTATGCTATGGCCAAGACTGCCGAACCGTGGTCAGCTCGGCACCAACGTCACCTGATGTTCATTTCAGAATTCACGACGGACATTCAGCATTTGTCTGGCAAAGACAACCTGGTGGCGGATTGCCTCTCCCGCACGACTGTTCATGCAGTCCAACTCCGAATCGACTATGCCCTAATGGCTGCGGATTAAGCCTCGGACCCAGAGGTCCAAGCATACAGAACCAGCCCCTCTAGCTTCCAAGCAGCCAACATCAAAATCCATGCCGCAGGCACCACGCTACTTTGCGACGTCTCCATGGGAGCTCCCCGCCCTATCGTACCAGTCGCCTAGCACCGAAAAGTGTTCGACGCCATACACTGGTTGTCACACCCTGGCATGAAGGCCTCGCAAAGGCTGATGTCGTCAAAATTCGTCTGGAGGGGTATGCACATGGATGTCCGCGACTGGGTCAACACCTGCGTGGTCTGCCAAAAGGCCAAGGTACAGCGTCATGTAAAAGCTCCATTGGCCACTTTCGCTGTTCTGGAGCGTCAATTCGACCACGTGAATGTGGACCTCCGTGGGGCCGCTACCACCTTCTCATGGTTTTACACACATCCTCACAATGGTAGACCGCACCACTAGATGGCCAGAGGCAGTTCCTTTGGTTTCCACCACTTCGGCAGATGTAGCCCGAGCTTTCATCTCCTCTTGGGTTGCTCGTTTCAGGGTACCGGCGGACATCTCTTCCGATCGTGGACCGCAGTTTTCCTCTGAGTTCTGGAACGCTGTGGCTCAGTGGCTCGGCACCAAACTACATCGCACCACCGCCCATCATCCACAGGTGAGCGGGCTGCGCGAGCGATTCCACAGGTCGCTCAAAGTCGCTCTGCGGGCCAGTCTTCAAGGCGCGGGATGGGTGGACAGACTTCCATGGGTCCTTTTGGGACTTCGCACGGCGCCCAAAGAAGGTATGCACTCGTCCTCGGCAGAACTCATATGGCCAGCCACTACGAGTACATGGGGGTTCCCTCCCGTCTCCGACAGAGCCATGGTCCGCATCCCAGCAACTCGTCAGCCACCAGGAAGTGGCCAGATGTTTCGCTCCAGTGCCTACGTTGCATCACGGCTTAGAGCTCCCACGTCCCAACTGAGCTGAGAAGCGCCGAGTACGTGTTTATCCGCCACGACGCTCACCGGGATCCACTCAAGCCTCCTTACACTGGTCCCTTCCGCGTCATAGAGCCGGGAGACAAAACCTTTTCGGTCGATATCGGCGGTAAACCGGACCACATTTCGGTCGACTGGTTGAAGCCAGCACATTTAGACCTGGACTGCCCAGTCGAGATCGCTCAACCGCCAAAACGTGGCCAACCGCCAAAGCGTGGCCGACCGCCCACAGTCGCCGTGCCAGGTCCACCACAACCGCCCGCCAGCTCGACCACCGTCCATCAGCTTCCACTTCAGGGTTACAGAAGTCGCTCGGACAGGCTTGTCCGGCCTCCTCGCCGTCTCACTTTTGCTGTTAAAGACAATTCTGGGGGGCGGGGGGCGCATGTGGCGGAGCCACTAAAGGACTCAGATAGTACAAATGTATGTTGAAATGTTTAAGTGTCCTAATCCAAATTGTACACTCTCGGGAGCCGCAAGCCTACATTTCGTTGTACTGCACTTGTGCACTAATAATGACAATAAAAGTTGATTTGATTTAAATTCCCTTTAACAACATGTTAGCTACAGCCTGAGTCTGTATCTTAATTTATATTGTTTACTTGTACAGAGCGTGATTACTTTAACAGCGCGGGTAAACGCGATGACGTCACGCCGTTCATCACGTGATCCCCCACTGGCGGGAAGAACGTCATGACGTCAACCACGGGACCGCCCGAGCAGTCCTCGTGGAGCCTCCGAACTGAGCAGACCTACACTCGATGTTCTCCTGCAGTTACTTGTTTAAACCTGTTAGTTTCCATTAAACTTCATTTGTTTGATCGCCTGAGTGGACCTCAGTCTTTGGATAGGAACTAGACACTCCTACAATATTGTATTTCTTTCTCGAACAGCATTTCTTACAATGAAAGAGGACTCCATTTTTTTAAGACTTCCTGTCCATTTTATCCAATTCAACACAACTGGAGCAAGTTGTGCCTCTGGACAATAATTTACTGTTACTGAAGCTAACTGTCTGTTAAAGGTAAGTCCACACATCAATGATTGCCTGCACTTTGGAAAACTAACCAATCAGCAATATTTCACATGAGGTGGTGCTAGTAAAATAATGAATGTTTCAAAGTGGTGAAGTTAATAATTACATTCAACAATGTAAAACTTTCTCAGGAGCAAAGCAGAGAGTCTGTAGTCATGGAGAGAATGTTTTTTGTCATGTATGCGACGGATTTAACCCATTATCTAAATCTAAATAACATCTGTTTAGACATGACTACAAGCATTTTTAAGCAAAAACAAACATTGAGGAATGTCATTTGCAGCAGGAAGTCACAAGTGAAAATAAATATTTTATACACGATAAATATTTTCATCCAGAAAAACATTTTTTTTGTATCATAGCGCCCACCTGTTAAGAAACAGCCTGCTGGTTAGACCCCATTTTGGGTCTCCCAACGGTCCAGATGATGACTTTGGTGGATCCACTTCCAGCCAGATGAATTTTCAATGGCAACTTCATGCTAGTATTACCATCTAGTACCAGGAAGAATGTCACTCCCAAGCAGCATAATGATGGCAGTGCAGAGATAAAGACACACTTGGCCCCGGTAATACCTGTGAGGCGGGAAGGGAGTAGGGGGGCGGGGGGGAGATTTAGCAGCTGGAAAAAACAGAAGTACGGGTTTCCCGGAGATCCTGCCGAGTTTAACGGCAGGAACTGATTAAAATTTTTCAAAGCGGTTTCCTGGCCGCAGCCAGCGGATCGAGAGGCTAGCTGGCTGCTGGAAGGGCAGGCAGCTGGGGAGCAGGAGTGAGTCAAACATTGGGGGGCGGGGGGCAGAGGAGTTGGACATCGGAGGCACGTCGAACATTGGGGGCCCAATTGAACAGGGTTGGGGTGAGGGTGAGGGTGAGGGGGGGTCGGCCGATCGAGGGGATCGGATCGCAGAATGGTTTACAGGGTAGCTTTGGAGGGTGTGGGGAAGCATTCCTGATCCTCCTGGCCCACAAGCAGGGCTCGAGAAAACACTTGCCTGTTTCATCCAGCCGTTCTCGCCTCCCTTCAGCTGCAGGGTTTCCCGAGTCCCAGGAAACCCGTGCTGGAAACGGTAAATTTAAAGGTCAGTGAAAGTCATCTAAAAAGGCCCAATTAATGTCTGATAAGGACTTTAACTGCTGTGGTAACGACCCACCTGGCTGCATTAATTAAGGTCCCGACTGCGGTAAGTAGGTTACTTGCAGGCATCCAAATGCACCTCCATTAATCCGGAAGCGGGCGCGTTGGAGTTCGGTTGCGGTCACAATCCAAAAATTTGTGTCTGTTAAGAAATAGCCTGCTGGTTAGACCCCATTTTGGGTCTCCCAACAGTCCAGATGGTGACTTTGGTGGATTTTAAATACCCACTTGCCCCAACCCACCCGTTCTTGGGGGTTGAAATTCACCCCCTTTGAGTACCTAAGGCAAACATTTTTATGCTACTTGGTGGAAACAAAATGGTGACTGTCTAAAGAGGCTTCTTCGATAAATGTGAACAGAGGCTAGACATAGTCATTTTTTTACACTTTTTGCAACAAGTAATTTATGCTGTAAGTATATTCTGCTCCCTTTCATTTAAGAGATTGTCCCCTTGAATTTATATATCAGGACACAGTGTCACTTCAATTTCAACAGATTATATTACAGAAAGAACAAATTCAATTTGAACAATATGTAATGAAAGAATATCAGTGGATTTCAATGGGAATGAAAACCAGATGAAAATGATATCTGTAACGCCAATTTTATGCCTGGGTGGCAAGTTGAAAATCTTCCCTCAAGTGTGGTGTTTTTATTGTTGTGATGCATTATTAATAGGCAGAGTGCAATAATAAAAGTTTATACAAAAACCTCAAATGCAAATATGGCTGATTGTGTACCTCAGATCGGAGTTGACCAAAACTCCCAGAAGGTGCAAATGAATCTTGTTGACATGTGGACTGAATGAGAGTTTGGATCGACAAGACTGGAAGGTAGATGGTGGAGGAACAGCCTCCTGATGTGTGCACTGGCAACATCAGGATACACTGGTTACCTTTGTACATGACACAAGCAGTAGGGAAAGTGTGATCAAAAAAGGGAGAGTTCGGGGCTTGAAGGATAAAGTGGAAGGGGAAAGTATGCCAAATATAAATAACTAGCTGAAGTGCCCGGCGGTGCCGAGGCTTTTTCGAGGGCATGTTGTTGTTGGAAGAGAGAGCGCGACTGGGGGGAAGAGAGAGAGCGACTGGGGGGGAAGAGAGAGAGCGACTGGGGGGAAGAGAGGGAGGGGAGGGGAGGGGGGAGGAGGGGGGGAGGGGAGGGGGAGGGGAAGGGAGGGCGGGGGGGAGGGGGGAGGGGGAGGGGGAGGGGGAGGGCGGGGAAGGGAGGGAGGGGGGAGGGGGGGCAGGGGAGGGGAAGGGAGGGCGGGGGGGGGGGAGGGCGGGGAAGGGAGGGCGGGGGGGAGGGGGAGGGAGGGCGGGGGGGAAGGGAGGGGAGGGGGGATGGAGGGCGGCGGGCGCCCCCCCCCCCGAGGGTCGCGACCCCCCCCCCCCGAGGGTCGGGCCCCCCCCCCCGCCGAGGTGAAGACCGCCGATTGCGCGCGCAGCAGGAGCTGAGACGCGGCGTCTCTCTCGGCCGGCGGGCCCGGTTGCCAGGGCAACCGTGACGCTGACCAAGCCAGAGAGAGAGACGCCGCGTCTCAGCTGCTCCTGCTGCGCGCGCGGCCCCCCCGAGGGTCGCGGCCGCCCCCCCCTCCCCCCGAGGTGAAGACCGCCGATTGCGGCTGTGCGAGACGTCCGGCGGGCCCGGTTGCCAGGGTAACGCTGGACGCTCAGCAAGCCCCGGCAGAGAGAGACGTCTCAGCTCCTGCTGCGCGCGCACCCTAGCGGCGCTGGGCTGAGGCTCGGCCCTCCAGCCTGAGTGGGGCCGGGAGGTGCCTAGCTCGGGCGTGGGTGCGGAGGAGACGCCGAGGCTTCTAGGCCTACCTGGAAAAACGGGGAAAGGTAGGAAAATTAATGAGATTAGATAAGTTAATTACTTTCTAAATCATTTTTTTAAAAAACAATGTGTGTTTTAAAAGCAACGTTTTTTTTTAAGACGCAGAAAGCGGGAAAAAGAAAGGGAAAGTTTGGAATCAAGATGGCGGCGACTCACCTCGGTTCAGAACGATAAAGCCCGGCCACACGCGCACCGATTGGCCCGGCGGCACACGCCAGCAACCCGGCGTACGATTGGTCGAGCTCGAGGTCACTCTGTCGCTAATGAGCGGATAATGAGATGCTAATGAGCGGAATGTTGAAGGTTTTTGGGATACCGCGGGCGCAATTTTAGCCCGGCCAAAACGTAAATACGCTTAAAACCGTCTCGGAAGCGTAAGCTTTCTTTGGAGGTAACGCGCGCGTAGGTACGCCCTGTAACTTTCGAGTGCATACCCGTAAGCACACGCGATGACAGACAGATAGACAGATAGACAGACAGAATGACAGAAGTACCGATTTATATATATAGATGCTTTACCAGCAGGGTCAGCAGTGTAAAAGTCGGATAGCCAGGTGGTGAAGGTAGTAGAATACTAAAGCCGAGTCTTCAGCCGCTTACAAGCCTTTATTTACATAGACACTTTACATATCATGCACTCCCAAGATAAGCTCCTTCCCCTTCTGCTCCCATATATATGAACACAAGAGTCCCCCCTGAATACAATTAACAATCAGTAGGACCAATCTGTTGTTTAAAAAGGGAGAACGGGATAGACCAAGTAATTATAGGCCAGTCAGCCTAACCTCGGTGGTGGGCAAATAGTTGGGAAAAATTCTGAGGGACAGTATTAATCGTCATTTAGAAAGGCATGGATTAATCAAGGACAGTCAGCATGGATTTATTAGGGAAGGTCGTGTCTGACCAACTTGATTGAATTTTTTGAGGAGGTAACAAGGAGGGTCGATGAGGGTAGCGCGTTTGATGTAGTCTACACGGATTTTAGCAAGGCTTTTGACATGGCAGACTGGTCAGAAAAGTAAAAGCCCATGGGATCCAACGGAAAGTGGCAAGTTGGATCCAAAATTAGCTCAGTGGCAGGAAGCAAAGGGTAATGGTCGATGGATGTTTTTGTGACTAGAAAGGCTGTTTCCAGTGGGGTTCCGCAGGGCTTAGTACTAGATTCCTTGCTTTTTGTGGTATACATCAATGATTTAGACTTCAATGTAGGGGGCATGATTAAGAAGTTTGCAGATGATACAAAAATTGGCCATGTGGTTGATAGTGAGGAAGAAAGCTGTAGACTGCAGGAAGATATCAATGGACTGGTCAGGTGGGTAGAAAAGTGGCAAATGGGATTCAATCCGGAGAAGTGTGAGGTAATGCATTTGGGAAGGGCTAACAAGGCAAGGGAATACACAATAAATGGTAGGTTACTGAGAATTGTAGAGGAACAGAGGGGCATTGGAGTGCATATCCACAGATCCCTGAAGGTAGCAGGATAGGTAGATAAGGTGGTTAAGAAGGCATACTTTCCTTTATTAGCCGAGGCATAGTATATAAGAGCAGGGAGATTATGCTTGAACTGTATAAAACACTAGTTAGGCCACAGCTAGAGTACTGCATATAGTCCTGGTCACCACATTACAGGAAAGATGTGATTGCACTAGAGAGAGTAGAGGAGATTTATGAGGATGTTGCCAGGACTAGAGAATTTTAACTATGAGGAAAGATTGGATAGGGTGGGGTTGTTTTCTTTGGAAGGCTGAGAGGAGACTTGATTGAGGTGTATAAAATTATGAGAGGCCTAGATAGAGTGGATAGGAAGGACCTATTTCCCAGAGCAGAGATGTCAATAACCAGGGGGGAGTTAAGGAGAACTTTTTCACCCAGAGGGTGACAGAATTCTGGAATTAAGCACAGTTCTGAGATAATTTATTGAAGGTATTCATTAAGCTATTAAACGCAGTTGGGGTGGGAGGGGAGTTATGCAGGGATTCTGAATTTATCAAGCATAACTCCAGACATAATTCATTGCTTGAACTTGGATCTCTGGCTCTATTTTTTAAGCCCAGCTCTGAGATATTTTTTGTGGAATAAGCTCTTGGATGTTAAATAATATTAGATGAATTTACTGAGCAAATCTCTAGGGCAGCTTAATAAGGAAAGTCAAGGATTAATAAAGCACCTCATCTTCCGATTAGGCACTTTGCAGCCTTCCGGACTCGATATCGAGTTCAACAATTTCAGATCATAACCTCGGCCCCTATTACATTTTTACTTATTTTTTCCACCCCTTTGTTTTGAGTTTCCCCTCCCCCCCGCGCCCCCCCCACCCATTTTTTTTCTCTCTCCCACATGGCAGCTGTCTCTCTTTCTGCCAGTACACTTCACACCTAATCTGAGCCGTCTTTTGTCTCCACTTGTCCTATTACCATCTCGTCTGGTTTTGAATACCTCTTAATGTCTCTTTACTTCTTTTGTTCTATCGCAGCCCTGCCTTCAATCTATTTCATTTCCTTTCCAGTTTTGAAAAAGGGTTCACCCGAAACGTCAACTCTAATTTCTCTCCACGGATGTTGCCTAGCCTGCTGAGTTTTTCCAGCATTTTCTGTTATTCATAAAGCACAGTTGTATGTAGCCCATTCATGGGTAACTGGAGTTAACTGTTCAACAATCACACTGTGGGTTCAACGTCCAGAGTTATTACAGGTTTATCTTTCTACAGATTACTTTTGTGGCATACTCCTCCACTGGTGGACCAATTAGAAACCAACCAGCAGCATACTACTGCCCAATGAAAGGACAGTGTCTTATTAGGTTAACAAACCTAAGAACCAGATCTGGAACCTGCCCAGTCCTCAGTTAAAGGCAGATGTCAACCAAGCAGCAAATGAAAGGTTCCCAATCCAAATTATATATCACATGCCATGCAAAGACCAGGTGCAAAGACCATCCAGTCCAGCGGTACAACAGAGCTGGCAACATCTAAGAAATATTAGGAGTAACATTGCCACAAATTGAAAAACTAATTTAAATGTTTGGATCTGTGCTTATTTAAGTCTAACATTGATCAAAATAGCTTACAGTTTTAAAACAAACTGAGTGAGTTACCCTTACTGAGTAGTTAGAATGCAGAATTCTGTGTCACAAGCAATTGTTGAAGCACAGTCTGTAAATTCTTTCAGAAAGGAATTAGGTAGTTTGAGAAAGATAAATATTGAAGGATATGGGAAGCAATCAGAAGAGCAGGATTAGACTTCTGGGGGTGGAATTTCCTGCCTATTTGTGCCCCCAGAGACATGTGCAATCGGGGCGTAAGCATGTGCAAGCAAATACCCGGCATAAAAGATTGAAGTAACTCAGGCACATGTGTTACACATGTACACACCGAATGTGGAAATCACTACCACACGGAGTGGTTAACGCGAATAGCACAGGTGTAGTTAAGAGAAAGCTAGATAAGTACATGAGGGAGAAAGCAATATGTTGAAAGGGTCTGAGGAATTAAGGTGGGAGGAGGCTCGTGAGGAGCATAAACACCGGCATAGAGTTGTTGACCGAATGGACGCTACATCTAGATTTCCTCACTGTTTATCGCCCATTTATCAATCCCTATGCCCAAACGCATCTCGGCTCATTATAATGGCTCCGCCGCCAGGCTAAACAGTCGGACACATGAATTTCCAGCAATTATGCTGGTTCACAATAGGTTTAAAATTAAGCCGAGAATTTTAGGTGCAGCAGGAAACAGTCGATTTTCTGGTGCACTATTGCAATGTTTGAGCGATTTTCTTTTTTAATTGTCCTCCCTGAGACCTGTACTGTATTTTCTGTTTCTTTGAATGCAATTTTATTATATCAGTATAAGCTACATTAAACATGCTGTGCCTAATGTGCATGAATAGATAGCCTGAAACTGCAATTTTCGTACTTAATGTAATATATGATGCAAGTTTGGGGTGCTTTCCTCAGGCCCAGATTGCTTACGCTGATTTCCTCTTGCTTACACCCATTTTTACATTCTAGCATACATTAATGAGATTGACAGGAAATGTGGGTGTAAATAGTCATCGGCAAATGGGCACATGTATGGGCGTAATTTCGGGTGTAACTTCTAGATTATGCCCTGAAAAAAAATTCCACCCTGTTTAGAGAAAAACACATGGGGGGGAATTTTCCCAGCCCTGAGGAGGCAGGATTGCTGGGAAAATGGGAAAAATTGGGAGCGGGGGCGGGTCCCCGAGTTGCGCAGGGACCCGTCTCTTAGCGGTGGGAAGGGGATTAGAGCCAATTAACTGCCTGTTAACAGGTAGCCTGCGTTCAAAGTCATGGAGCATGGAGGCGTCTGGCACCAACTTGGCACAGGGCTTTGCACAGAGCTTGGAGCCCATCCTTTTCAGCATGGAAGTGGTGGCCAACTCTATCAACACACTTGTAGACCCAACCATGATGCAGCGTCTGATGGCCGATGTCTCCGCTTCCATTGTAGCAGAAGCAGCTTCCACCAAAAGTCTGAGTGCTGCAGTGGAAGCTCAGACTGAAGTCATGCAAGGTCAGCTTGCTGCCGTGGAAGCACAAACTGCTGGAAACTGGGCTCAAGGTTACTGGTATCACACTTCAATTATTTCTTCACGTAAACCATAGGCAGAAAGGGTCTATCTAGGCTGTAGCCTCCCTTCCTCTTCCTCTTCTTCTGCCTCCTCCTCCTCATGCTTCTGCTCCTCTGCTTCTCGCCTGATTGGTGGTGGCCAGGGTTGTCCCATCGCGATTGCAAGGTTGTGCAGCATGCAACATACCACCATGAATCTTGAGACCTGCTCAGTCGAGTACCACAGGGCTCCTCCAGAGTGGTCCAGGCAGCAGAATCATTACTTCAGCATGCCAATGGTCTGCTTTATCACATTTCTTCCGGCTACATGACTCTGATTGTATGCATGTTGCGCACAGGTTACGAGCTGAGTCATGAGTGGATAGCCCTGGTCACCCAGTAGCCACTCTTTGGTTTGTTGTGGTGGCCGAAATACAGCTGGCACAGAGGACTGCCAGAGAATGAAGGCATCATGACTGCTGCCAGGATACCAGGCATGGTGCACTGCCTATGGTCACACTCCAGCTGAACGTTGAGGAAGTGGAATCCCTTTCAGTTCTGGTACATGGCAGAGTTGACATGTGGCACTTGTAAAGCAATGTGCATGCAGTCAATGTCACCCTGCACCATGGGGTTACGAGCCAAAGTCATGAGCGGATAGCCCTCATGCGCACTCTGCTTGTCTCTTGTAAGAGGAAATTAAATTAAGTTATTTCTCTTTGAATCAAGAGCCTCAGTGACCTCCCTTATGCAACACTGGATGGCAAACTGCGAGATGTTGCTAATATCTCCAGCACCAGCCTGGAAGGAGCCAGATGCATAAAAGTTCATCGCCACAGTCACCTTCACAGCCACTGGCACTGCGGTCCTCGCCCTGCTCTGAGGTTGGAGTTGCGGCTGCAGCAGGTGGCAGACTTCAGTGAGGACCTCCTTAGTGAAGCACAGATGTCGCAAACATTGGTCGTTGTTGAGGTTCAGGTAGGAGAATTACTTCCTGAACACCCTGGGCGGATATTGCCGCCTGCTGGGAGCCCTTCTCCCCCTCTTCCTCCTCCCTCTTCTAGCAGCTTGTCCTACTCTATGTGGTCTCTGCTCTTTTTCCCAGTCATGCTCTATTCCAAGAGGAGGCCTACTAGTGCACCCATGACTGAGTGCAACTGGTTTGTGCAGAAGCTTTGAAGTCAGCAAAAAGTGCTTCAGCACCTGCCACACCACTCCTTGTAGACTTTTGGAACTTGAAACAACTATGGAAAGCACCAAAAATGTGTAGAATTGTAGCAACCGCCAGAAGAAATCAACCAGCAACTAACCTGAAGTAGTTGATGATCCCTTTAAATAGTGCTGTGGGTCGGGGGGGGGGGGGGTCCTTCCTACTGCTTACCGCTTGTTCAGCTGTGCAAGCTTAAAAGAGAGAGTGTTGGCTGGAGCGTGGAGCTCCAAAATGGCAGCGCCGGTGTCAATTCGGCGTTGCACACTGATTGACGCCATGATCTGCCTGCTCTGCATACTTCTAGGGAACGTTAACTGCGCGCAAGCAAACGCCTTTGCCAATACGTGTCAGAAGTGTGCACGCGGGCCACAGACACCATTTTGGATCCCTAACAGCACTCATAGCACCCAAAAAACGGGTGCTACTGAGCCCAATTTCTCGTCCCTTATCTTTGAAAATCCACATCGCTTGAAATATCAAGTATAGTAGTGCACTAAAATCTCATTGCATTGTGTAAAGCAACATTTGTCTTTGATACAATCAGTTAATTATGATAACGGAGGACAAGATTATCCAGGAAATGATACATCTCTGCACCAATCTCCATGATTTACTGATGCGTTATTGACAGTACCAGGTTGGGAGATTAGGTTGCACTGTAGTTTGTTACACAAACAAGAAGCTCATTGTTTCCCTTCTAACAAGCAATACGTCAGAACACTGGGAAAGTTCTGAACACATTTCACAACTTTGATGGAGGACAATTAAATTAAATTAAAAACGTCATGTCCTACAACAGGACTGCTGAAAATGCACTGAACTAATTTTTTTCCTACCAGATATCATTAATCATATCTAAGGGAGTGATGTTTTTCCCTTAACAGGCAACAAATCTATTATAATCTTCTAAAACTCTGCAGTTAATGGCACTGCAAAAAAAAATTAAAATACCTGCCAAATAATGCTGATGTTATACTTGTTGGTGTCCCTTTCAATAAAACATATATAGGCCATTTACTCGTACTTCCAATAAAAGTTCATTGTTTATTGCGCAGTGGAAAACACATTCTTGTCAGGTGAGCTGTAATTGACACTCACATTAACGATAAAATTTGATGAGTCACCTTGTAATGATTTCAATTCCTGTGTTAACTGTGAATTTTTGAAGCCAACCAAATGTTAGTACTTCTCTCCATCTCAAGACTGCAGCTTTCACAGGACCCCACAACTGTTGTTAGAACCACAGAGCTATGTAAGCACAGAAGGACGCGATTCAAGCCGTTGCAAGAACAATCCCAAACAAGTCCCACTGCCCCACACTCTTGCCATAGCCCAATATCTGCTTCAAATATTTCTCCACTTTACTTTAAAAGAGGTAATGGTCTCTGCCTCAACACTCCCTGTGACAAAGCATTCCACGCTCTAACAACTCTTTGCATCAAGAAATTTCTCATTAACTCTCTCCTCACTCTCTTATTGACAATTATAACCCCTTCATCACTGACTCCCCAAACAGGTGAAATAACCATTGCCATAATTTCTTGCCATCAGCAGGTGCCAATTTTTGTCTGCAAATCAATTCAATTCCTATTTCGGCAAAGAAAGGACAGGAAACTGCACGTTTGGATATCAGGAAAGGACATGATTGGGTGCAGTTGTGATACGCCCAGGGTTGCATAACCTGCTGACACTCACTGTTAAAGCTTATAAAAGAATAATAATCTCTTGGTTGAGGTACTGGAGGGCAACCAGCATTGAGGAACTGTATGTCAGCAAGAAGTCACTATCTTGAGAGTATATTGGAGAAAGAAATCAAAATAAAATTAGAGCTGTTAGCAGTGGGGAAAAAACCCTATCACAGTGTACCTTGGAGGGGGAAGTCAGCCTGACAGTGGACATGCTTTCCAGGAAAAGTTTCCAATATTAACTTTGTTTCTTTCTTCACAGGTGCTGACTGACCTGCTCAGTGTTTCCAGCATTTACTGTTTTAATTTCAGATTTCCAGCGTCCACCGTATTTTGCTTTTGTTTCTCACATGAGAACTTGGATTAAGGAATTGGTGACAAGCGAGCTTGTTCTGCACCATTGGGCTTTGCCATCCAGAACAACGAGGTAGATGTTACAATACAAATAACCCCGTGTAGATCCTTCCTTCATGTTGAAACAAATACTGGCTGCACAACTGATAAAGAAACTCAAGCTTGGGACATCAACTGTGGCAGGCACTATCCTGGGGCTCAGTGCCTATCATAATTGGGTTGCATGGAAGCATGTCGTTTCTGTGAAGCTCCACAACTCTAACTGGTAGGGCCATCATTTGATGGGGTATGGCATTTGTCTCGCTGTGGTCAGTAGGATGATTGTAATGAACTTAGGGTTGCGAAGGGGTGGAAAGTTTCCGGTAAATTTCCAGAAATTTTCCACGGGAAGTTTAGCTTGGGAATTTTGCCCAAAAAAGCACATGCTAGCATAATATTGGTTTTTTTTGTATTTCTTTCATTTTTTTCCACAGGTCCTCTCTTAAAATTACTAACAGAGATGGAATATTAATTATTAAAGGTATTTCTTAATCAATATATGTTTATCTTCTTACTTGACTTGTTTTAATAATTACAAGTTTTGTGCGTGACTGTGAACAAATGTGTCCTGATTGGTTGGATGAGTGGATGAGCGATTAGCTCCCTCTATTGGTGATGTAGCGTCGTGCGTGCACAGGTCATGCTTCCATCACATGTAGCATCAGGAAAAATTTACTCACCCTGTTGCAATCGTGCTGATCGACTGCAGTTTGACACAGAGACGAATGCCCTTTATTTCTCTGCTTAGAACAATGCCACATTTACCGTCGGATGTGTGGAAGCAGTTTACCCCAGGCATTAAAGATGGAAAGACTGTGTACATGTGCAAACACTGTACAAAGCCATATGTAAAGAATGCCACAAAGATGCAGCAGCATTTATCCAAATGCAACAACTTCACTCAAAGCGTACAGCAGTCAGCCCAGAGTTCCTCTGCTTCCATTCAAGAAGATGATGGTTCACATTCAGCATCAGCCTCCTTATCATCAGCAACTCCTGGCCCACTTAGAAGGTTCTTTGATACAATGGATAACCATAGCCAAAAGAATGCAGATGAGTGCCTTGCTCGAGCTGTATATGCGACAGGCTCACCCCTCATGCTCACAGCCAATGTGTACTGGAAGAGATTTTTCAATGTTATTCACCCTGCATACTGTCCTCCCACCAGACATGCTTTGTCTACTTATTTGCTGGAGGCTGAGTATAACAGAATCCAAGGAAAGCTCAAAGAAACAATAGCGATGGCAGACTGTGTTACAGTTATCTCAGATGGGTGGTCAAATGTACGAGGGGATGGCATCATAAACTACATCGTCTCCACTCCTCTCCCAGTGTTCTTCAAGAGCACAGACACAAAGGACAACAGACGCACAGGCACATACATTGCTGATGAGCTGAAAGCAATCATCAACGATCTAGGATCAGAAAAGGTCTTTGCAGTAGTTACTGACAATGCTGCGAATATGAAGGCTGCTCAAGTGGAGGAGGCCTACCCTCATATTACGTCTATTGGGTGCGCAGCTCATGGGCTCAACCTGCTCCTCAAGGACATCATGGGTTTGAGAACCATGGAAACACTGTACAAGAGAGCCAAGCAAGTTGTTAAGTATGTCAGGGGAAAACAGGTAGTTGCAGCAACCAACAACTCCAAGCAAACGACAAACAACAAGAACACCACACTGAAGCTGCCCAGCAACACTAGATGGGGTGGCATTGTCATAATGTACAACAGCCTTCTGGAGGGTAAGGAGTCGCTGCAAGAAATGGCAATATCCCAGTCTGGGGATATGGAAACCACCATCAAGAAAATACAGCTGGATGATGTGTTTTGGGAGAGTGGTTAGCAGCCTTAAACTACACTCACCAGTAGCATCTGCAATTGTTCAGATTGAAGGAGATGATGCTGTCTTGTCAGATGTTCTCAGGCTTTTTGCTGATTTAAAAGAACAAATCAGCATTGCCCTGCCCACATCCCTGCTGTTCAAAGCAGAGGAGAAGGCAATTGTTCAATTCATACAGACGCGTCAAGAATTTTGTGTCAAGCCGATTCATGCTGCAGCATACATGCTGGACCCAAAGCATGTTGGGAGACCAATACTTTCTGGAGAACAAATCAACAGCGCTTACAGTGTGATTTCTACCCTCTCACGCCACCTCAATCTGGACGTGGGCAAAGTTCTGGGAAGTCTGGCAAAGTTCTCTACCAAGCAAGGTCTTTGGAATGGGGACGGGATATGGGAATCATGCAAGCATATCAGTGCACATACCTGGTGGAAGGGACTTTGTGCATCTGAGGCCCTGTCACCCATTGCATCGGTGATACTCCAAATCCCACCTTCATCAGCGGCCTCTGAACGAAACTGGTCACTTTTTGGGAATACGCATACAAAGGTGCGCAACAGGCTGACTAACAAGAGAGTGGAGAAACTGGTGGCTATCCGGGCGAACCTACAACTTATTGAGCCAGATACAGAAGTGTCCACCACACAGCTAGACAGTGACACAGAGGAGAAAACGGACACGTCAGAGCCAGAGTCAGAGAATCGGGAGGATCGATGAGTAGAGGACTCAGAAGACTCATGAGGAGTAGAAGACTCATGAGTAGAAGACTCAAAGGGACAAAATAAGGACAAATTACAGGCTAAATAAGCTGATGCTCTTTTTATTTTATTTTAGATGGGTCTTTTTTGTGGGGGTTCAATAAAGTTCAAAATTATAACCTAAATAAAGTTTTGAAAGCCTGTTTTTATTTGTATGGAACAGTCTGTCTATTTTGATGACAAAGATAATATAAGGGTCAGAGACAAAAACCATCAGTGTGCAAAAAAACTCAAAATTCCCATAAATTCCCCAAATTCCCATATATTCCCTAAAATTCCCATGGAAAGTTTCCTCTTTTAAAAATTCCTGGAATTTTGCAACCCTAAATGTACTCAACCATTTTATAGCAAGTTATGCTGCCCACCGTGGGGTTCCTGGGACCTACAGTTCACTGAGCCAAAAACTCAAACCTACACTTCTCAGCTGCTTAATGACTAACTTGTGACTTTCCACAGGGTTGGCAGGAAGGCAAGTGGGTCAAAGATGGCATGCCTGGTTACAGAACTTCAGAATCAAAGCAAACCTCAGTAATCTGATAGCTGAACCAGGCAGGTTCACATTATCCCAGGCTATTATTGCTGATTATGGCTAGTTTGGCTCATTAATTGAACATGGAGGGAAAACTGGAAGGTGAGAGCCTTCCCACTCAGCTCCATATAACCTTGTTAAACGGAAAGCTTACCAGTATTCCGTATCGGTAAGCTGAGCAGTTTTAACTGACTAAACTCCAGTAATACCCCTGGAAACATTTGGAACTCCCATGAGTGCACAGCGGTATTGTGACATTAATTCAGACATGGATGCAAGATCTGAATGCCAAAGTAGAGGCAAGGCTAACTGCCCTTGAGTTGCCTCAGAACAACATTCAACTAAGTGTGGCACCAAGGAGCCCTAGCAAAACTAAGATTAATGGGGGTTAGAGGGTAAACTTTCCAGTGTCTGGAGTCATACCTGACATAAAGGAAGATGGTCATGGTTGTTGGAGGCCATTCATAACAGTCCCAAGACATCACTGCAGGAGTTCCTCAGGGCATTCTCTTCAGCTTAACCATCTTCAGATGCTTCATTCATGACCTTCCTCCATCATAAAGTCAGGAAAGGGGCTGTCCCTTGACAATTCTCCAGTGTTCAACTCCATTCACAACTCCTCCAATAATGAAGGAGCCTATGCCAGAATACAATTGGACTTGGACAGCATATGTGGGCTGGCAAGTAGCAGGTAGCACTCACACCACATAAGTGCCAGGCAATGATCATCTTCAACAAGAAAACATCCAACCACCTCTCCCTGACATTCAACAGCACCATCATCACCTTCCTGCTGATTACCAGTGGCCAGAGGTTGAACTGAACTAGCCATATTAACACCATGACTACAAGAGCAGAGCACCATCAAAGTTCTTCTCAAAAGACAAGCCATTCTGACTTGAACATGTACTGCTGTTCTTTCATCGTCATTGGTTCACAATTCTGGGATTCCCTAACACCATCATTGCAAGGATTGCATATGTTCAGGCAGAAGGTCCAGCACCAACTTTTCAGGGCAACTAAGGATGGGTAATAAATCCAGCTTTGCAATGCTGTCCAGATCCTGAAAACAAATATAAAATAGCTCTCTGAACTATGGAGACAGACTGTGCACTCCAAATTGGGCAAACAGAATTTTTAAATTTATTTATTCATTCATAGGATGTGGGTGTCGCTGGCAAGGCCAGCATTTATTGCCCCTCCCTAACTGCCCTTGAGAAGGTGGTGGTGAACCATCTTCTTGAACCGCTGCAGTTTGTGTGGTGAAGGTACTCCCACAGTGCTGTTCAGAAGTAGTTCCAGGATTTTGACCCAGCGACGATGAAGGATCTGCGATATATTTCCAAGTCAGGATGGTGTGTGACTTGGAGGGGAACTTAGGGGCTTAGGGGTGGTGGTGTTCCCATGTGCCTGCTGCCCTTGTCCTTCCAGGTGGAAGAGGTCGTGGGTTTGGGAGGTGCTGCCGAAGAAGCCTTGGCGAGTTGCTGCACTGCATCTTGTAGATGGTACACACTGCAGCCACGGTACGCCGGTGGTGGAGGGAGTGAATGTTTAAGGTGGTGGATGGGGTGCCAATAAAGCCGGCTGCTTTGTCCTGGATGGTGTTGAGATTCTTGAGTGTTGTTGAGCTGCAGTCATCCAGGCAAGTGGAGAGTATTCCATCACACTCCTTACTTGTGCCTTGTGGAAAGGCTTTGGGGAGTCAGGAGGTGAGACACTCGCCGCAGAATACCTAGCCTCTGACCTGTTCTTGTTGCCACAGTATTTGTGGCTGGTCCAGTTAAGTTTCTGGTCAATGGTGACCCCCAGGATGTTGATGGTGGGGGATTCGGTGATGGTAATGCCGTTGATTGTCAAGAGTTGGTGGTGAGACTCTCGCTTGTTGGGGATAGTAATTGCCTGGCACTTTAGTGGCGCGAATGTTACCTGCCACTTATCAGCCCAAGCCTGAACATCATCCTGGTCTTGTTGCATGCGGGCATGGACTGCTTCATTATCTGAGGAGTTATGAATGGCACTGAACACTGTGCAGTCATCAGCGAACATCTCCACTTCTGACTTTATGATGGAGGGAAGGTCATTGATGAAACAGCTGAAGATGGTTGGGCCTAGGACACTGCCCTGAGGAACTCCTGCAGCAATGTCCTGGGGCTGTGATGATTGACCACCAACCACAACCATCTTCCTTTGTGCTAGGTATGACTCCAGCCAGTGGAGAGTTCCCCGCCCCCCCCCGCCCCGATTCCCATTAACTTCAGTTTTACTAGGGCTCCTTGATGCCACACTCGGTCAAATGCTGCCTTTATGTCAAGGGCAGTCACTCTCACCTCACCTCTGGAATTCAGCTCCTTTGTCCATGTTTCGACCAAAGCTGTAATGAGGTCGGGAGCCGAGTGGTTTTGGTGGAACCCAAACTGGGCATCAGTGAGCAGGTTATTGGTAAGTGCCGTTTGATAGCACTGTTGGTGACACCTTCCATCACTTTGCTGATGATTGAGAGTAGACTGATGGGGCGGTAATTGGCCGGATTGGATTTGTCCTGCTTTTTGTGGACAGGACATACCTGGGCAGTTTTGTACATTGTCGGATAGATGCTGTACTGGAACAGCTTAGTTAGGGGCGCGGCTAGTTCTGGAGCACAAGTCTTCAGCACGATAGTCAGGATGTTGTCGGGGCCCACAGCCTTTGCTGTGAGCTAAGCCGTTTCTTGATATCACGTGGAGTGAATCAAATTGGCTGAAGGCTGGCTTCTGTGATGGCGGGGACCTCAGGAGGAGGTGTGGATTTCTCAGTAGACTGGTTTGGAGACTCATACAAAGCGATTGGGTTCTCCACATCAAACATCAAGCTGACTCGCTGAAGAGTTAATAATGTGCTCCTTCCTTTTGCCCCCACTTGTGTGGTGCTTGGAGATTGCATGTGCACTGCTTTCCTGGCCATTTATCCACAGATAAAAGCATTGTAGAGATTTGTCCTGGAGTCACAGGGTACAATGCCACAACACTCTGATTTTGTTTCTCCAGGTGTTTGTCAGATGTCCCAACTTGTCCAGGTATGAAGGATCAAACTTTACAATAAAGCCATGCTGGTTTCCAGGGTAACAGTGAAACTTAATGAAATGTTGAAACAGAAATCCGATAATAAAACCTGATAAAGCACCCATACAACATGGGAACTGCGCCAGCCTTTAATTGTTCATTGTGTCCCTTACTAAACAGATGTCTTTTATTTAGAGCTACCTTATGTATTTTATTTCAGCATTAACATCTACAATTACAGAACAAATAACTTGTTTCACAATGCCTTTATTGATGGGTTGGAATGTTTAATAAAAATTTAAAACAACTTTGGAATTTTTTCATTTTGTTCACAAACTCCAACTTAATTAAAATTCATTTTTGAAAAACACAATAAATGAAAAGACGCTCAGTAAGCTTGCAGATAATAATCTGTTGGAGCCACAAATTTGTAATTTCCTTGTTAAAATCTTCACATGATTCATCATCCATGGTTATCGATGCCTCTTTGGGGGTTGGGGAGGATTTATCTCATTGTAGTATCCAAGAAAGAGGAGGAGGAATAAAGAGACTCAGACCTCGGGGTCAAAGAATCAGAACGTTTATGAGTACTAACATTTGCAAATGCCAAAAGCCCAAAAGCCTGGTGAGCAAAAAAACATCTCCAACTCATATCTCCGCAAGGCAAGCTTGAAGATAGGGCGAAGAGGAAGTAGCACGGCAACCACAGTAGTCAGAAGCTTACCCTCAAATTAACTCCTCCTGCACCAAGTGACAAGCAAAGGCAAGAATATCCCAAGAACATAGAATCATAGAATCATACAGCACAGAAGGAGGCCATTCGGTCCATCGAGTCTGCGCCAACTCTTTCGTAGAGCAATCCAGTTAGTCCCATTCTCCCACTCTTTCCCCATATTCCTGCAATTTTTTCTCCATCAAGTATTTATCCAATTCCCTATTGAAGGCTATTATTGAATCTGTATCCACCACCATCAGGCAGTGCATTCCAAATCCTAACCACTCATAAGGAAAAAGATTTTTCCTTATATCACCTCTGGGTTTTTTTTTGTCAATTACCTTAAATCTGTGTCCTCTGGTTATCAACCCTTCAGTCATTGGAAACAGTTTCTCTTTATTTGCTCTATCTAAACCCTTCATAATTTTAAACACCTCCATCAAATCTTCTCTTAGCCTTGTCTGTTCTAGAATCATAGAAATTTACAGCACAGAAGGAAGCCATTCGGCCCATTGTGTCTGTGCCGACCGAAAAAGAGGTATCCAGCCTCATCCCACTTGGTCCGTAGTGCCGCGATGTTGACTTGCAGCGCCCCAAGAGGGACGCGGGGCACTTCCAGTAGCGCCCCTCCTCCCTCTCAGGGCGCTACCTGGGAAAATCGGCCCCGGGGGGCGCTAATTTTTTCAGGGCGCTAAAAGTAGCGCCCTGGCGAAGTTAGCACCCCAAAGGGGGCGCGACTCAATTTTTCCCCCGAAATCATTTCTCATTGTTCCGACCAAAATGTATCACCTCACACTTTTTTGCTTTGAATTTCATCTGCCGCGTGTCCGCCCATTCCACCAGTCTGTCTATGTCTTCTTGAAGTCTATCACTATCCTCCTCACTGTTCACTATACTTCCAAGTTTTGTGTCATCTGCAAATTTCAAAATTGTGCCCGGATCCCCAAGTTCAAGTTATTAACATACATCAAAAACAGCAGTGGTCCTAGTACTGAACCCTGGGGAACTCCACTGTATACCTCCCTCCAGTCCAAAAAAACAGCCATTCACCACAACTCTCTGTTTTCTATCCCTTAGCTAATTTTGTATCTGTGCTGCTACTGCCCCTTTTATTCCATGGGCTTCAAGTGTGCTAACAAGCCTAATATGTGCTACTTTAACAAATGCCTTTTGAAAGTCCATATACTCAACATCAACTGCACTGTCTCATCCACCCTCTCTGTTACGTCATCATAAAATCAAATTAGTCAAACACAATTTGCTCTTAACAAATCCGTGCTGGCTCTCCTTTATTGGCCAATGCTTGTTCAAGTAGCTGTTAATTTTCTCCTGGATTATTGTTTATAAAATCTTTCCCACCACTGACGTTAAACTGACTGGTCCGTAATTGCCAGATTTATCCTTCTCCCCTTTTTTGAACAAGGGTGTAACATTTGCAACCATCCAGTCCTTTGGCACCACCCCTGTATCTAAGGAGGATTGGAAGATTGTGGCCAGTATCTCCACAATTTCTACCCTTACTTCCCTCAGCAACCTAGAATGCATCCCATCCAGACCGGGTGACTTATCCACTTTAAGTACTGCCAGTCTTTCTCGTACCTCCTCTTTATATATTTTTATCTCATCCAGTTTCCCAGCAACCTCCTCATTTACCATTGCTTTGGCAAAGTCCTCTTCCTTGGCAAACACCGATGTAAAGTACCTTAATCATGCTTTCTTCCTCCACCAATAGATCTCCATTTTGGTCCCTAATCAGCCCCACCGCTCCTCTGACAACACTTTTACTGTTAATATGTCTATAGAAGACATTTGGATTTCCTTTTATGTTAGCCATAGGTCACTGAAAATAGGTATGTTACTGTGCAGTTTACTTTAAGCCAGCTGCACAATGACATTACCAATTTTCACAAATTGGACAGAGTTCAACTCGCAAACTGGCTCTTTGCTCAATCCATCATTCACACTTGTCCACAAATCCGCTTTCTATGCAGCATTCAGAGGCATGGCCAGTCAGAGGTCCTTGGAGTTATCCAGCAGCCACTTTTGCAGGATCGAAGGGACAGCCTTGAATGCTAATATTGTTGCTATCTCATTTCAATGTGAGGTTACCTACATGGAGGCACCTTCACATTCTGGTTCAAATCCTTGTTACAAATAGATCATTTAGTAATACAGAATACTATTAACTTTTGTTTTGTTGTGTAATGTAATGACAGTTAATGCATTCATACACCTTTGGGAAGGTCTGCTAAATAAAACATTATTTTGCATTATTTCCATGTCCAGGCCCTTTCTCCTCAATGGAAGTAATTAGTACCGGTTGTATTTTTTCCGAAAAGAAATCCTGGGACTTGGTGTCTCACCCAGTATAAATGCCTCCTACCCTTTGTAACACTTTCAGTTTTGGATATGTTAATGTACTTGTTCAGTTTCTTTATCCTCCGAGTTGAATTTTCATGCATGTAGTAGGCATGATTAATCAATTACTTTATAACAACATTTTGCATAGTGAAAATTAAAATAATGTTAATGCTTCTCAACCATGGTGTGTGGCTTAAAAACAGAAAATGCTGGAGACACTCAGCAGGTCAGGCAGCATCTGTGAAGAGAGAAACAGAGTTAACATTTCAGGTCGATGATCTTCACTTAAGAGGACAGTATGCAACCTCAGGAAAGGATTTCTTCCCCACTTCTTGGAATCAGCAGACCATCTGCTGTTATTTCTCACAGTAGCCAGAAGGCCAAAATGCTGCCAGGAATTTGAGATGTTTCCTTCACCTGGCTTGGATTCATGCAACATATTTAAAATGTGCCAAACTAAGAAATATGGGCAAGTTCAGGTAAATTTAAATCGGGCAAAACTCATGTAAACTCATCCAATGGAGCTAGGACAATGCAATTAAACCGAGACTCTGTGTATAATTTTGTCTGATAAAGCTCTTGTGAAGTGCCTTGGGACATTATTAATACATTAAAGGTACTATATAAATGCAAGTTCTTGTTGTCTGTCCTGGTGATTCAAGTAGACACTAAAGATCCGATGGCACTATATGTAGAAGTGCAAGGCATTCTCCTGGTATCGTGACCAATATTTCTTCCCTCAACCAACACTATGAAAAACAGATTCATTGATTATTCAGTTCATTGTTGCTTGCGAGATCTTGCTGTGCCCAAAATTGCTGATGTATTTCCCTACATAACTACACTTCAAAAGTAACACGCTGGGGCAGAAATTCGGATCGGGGGCTTGCCGCGTGTGCAAGCCCCCGATCTGCACTTACCCGACGCGCCTGACGTTCACCTCCAGGGACGCCTGGAATTCCTTTTTGAAAGAGAAGAATCCCGGGCAGCGTCTGACGTCACGCCGCCCAGGAGTGCAGCCAGCGCGAAGCCTGGAGCGCGCTGTGCAACTGAGACACGCCCCTTGAGGTCTCAGTTTAATAGGACACGCCCCCAATGTTTCTCACAAGCTGCAAAGCATTTTTACATGCACAGCAGCATTTCAAATAGGTTTTTGGTATTTTTATGAAGCTATTGGTAACTTTTATAAACTTTTAAAAACGTTTACATTATTATGAAGAATCTGAAGTAGTTTTAAACAGAATTAAAGCAATTTAAAGACTTTTAAAAGCCCTGAAAGAATTTTTTTCATTCCATTTATTTATTTAGAAACGTCGTCGTCATACGTGTCTTCACACTGTTCCCTTTGGGGAACTGTATGAAGTGGTGGAAGGATTTATGGCTGTGATTAACGCTCCTTCCGTGACCGTAACCATCTTTGTATCAGCCATTAGGGTGGTTAGTCCTATGGCGGGAGGGTTTTACGGGCTCCCACAAGCTATACGAGGAGGGGGGACCACCCACACCCACGGACGCAAATATCCCACTGGATGTCAACCCAGAATTTAGAGCCGGAGCTCCGACTCCACTTGCCGGGACTGTCTGGAGCGGGGTTCGAAACCCTACCCCATCTGGCCCAGTGACGGGGATCCTACTGCTACGCCAAAGGCCCACTCCGATTAGCAACGTGAAATGGCTGGAATGAGCACAATTCACGACATTAAAAGAACTCACAATTGAACTGATGATGACCTCAGCAATCTCCTCAACGAGGTGGAGGCGCAGCGCCTGCTCATCATTGGTAATGAGAAGTCCAAGGCGCTGCAAAAAGGACAGATGATAGCTTGGTCTTTCAAGTGGCAGCATAGGGCTCCAGTCACGGGGAGGGAAAAGGCGCAGGAAACGTATGGGTGTCACCTTTTGCGCGGAGTGGGCCTTTTGCGTAGCGGTAAGCATCCCCGCCGCTGGGCCAGAAGGAGTAGGGTTTCGAATCCCGCTCCAGACAGTCCCGGCAAGTGGAGTCGGAGCTCCAACTATAAATTCTGGGCGGACATCCAGCGGGATACTTGCGTCCACGGGTGTGGGTGGCCCCCCCCCTCAGATGGGTTGTGGGAGCCCGTAAAACCCTCACGCCATAGGACTAACCACCCTAATGGCTGGTATGAAGATGGTTATGGTCACGGAAGGAGCATTAACGTGGCCAGAAATCCTTCATCCACTTCATACAGTTCCCGAAATGGAACAGTGTGAGGATACGTATGACGATGACCTCCTGCGCAATGCACCTCCTTGGACTCTCATTCGCAGATGCGAGGGGGCAAATCGTGCAATTGTTAAATTTTTCATTTTATTGACATGTAAAATGTTGGCCCAGTAATTCCGTTCCAAACGCGTGAGTACGGTCGGGGTACTCACGCGTCTGGCCAGAGGAAATGCCGGTTTTCAGCATGCACAGCGCATGCGGGGGAAACCGGCATTTCCTGTCCTCTGAACGAAGGGGTTCAGAGGCAGAACGCGTGCGACTGCACAGGCAGCGCGTGCGCAGTAAAATTCGCCGGTTTCATTCATGCTTTCAGTGAGGTTAGGTCCTTACAACTTACACATGAAAAAAGCATGAGTACAGTTGCTCCAGAGGCTGCGGAGCAAGATATATTTTATCCTGGAGCTTCTGAAAGGCAATATTTTTGTTTGGGAAAGGGAGGAAATGCTGAGGTAAGTTTTAAAGTTTATTTTTGTTTTTTTAAAACGGGTTTTCAGTACTGTAGGTAGAAGGAGCAATTGTGGCTATGTGAATTGAATTTGCTGTGTTTATTAAATGTGAAAATGACTCCAACATTTTTAAGAAAGAAACCTTTCATCAGTAATATATTCTTTTAAGTAATTATGTATGTATGTCTGTATATATTCCTTTGCGTATATGTATGTATGTATATATTCCTTTACTTATGTGTATGAATGTATGTATTTAATTATGACTTTCAGAGAAAGTAACTTATTGGAAAATCATAATTAAATACATACATTCATACACATAAGTAAAGGAATATATACATACATACATACATATACGTAAAGGAATATATACGGACATACATACATAATTACTTAAAAGAATATATTACTGATGAAAAGTTTCTTTCTTAAAAATGTTAGAAATGTTACATTACTCATTTTAGAACAGTCATTTTCACATTTAATAAACACAGCAAATTCAATTCACACAGCCACAATTGCTCCTTCTACCTACAGTACTGAAAACCCGTTTAAAAAAAAAAATTAAACTTTAAAACTTACCTCAGCATTTCTTAAAATAACTTTCCTCCCTTTCCCAAACAAAAATATTGCCTTTCAGAAGCTCCACGACAAAATATATCTTCCTCCGCAGCCTCTGGAGCAACTTTACACATGCTTTTTTCATGTGTAAGTTGTAAGGACTTAACCTCACTGAATCCATGAATGAAATCGACGAAGTTCACTGCGCACGCGCTGCCTGTGCAGTCGCACGCGCTGTGCCTCTGAACCCCTTCGTTCAGAGGGCAGGAAATGCCGGTTTTCCCCGCATGCGCTGTGCATGCTGAAAACCGGCATTTCCTCCGGCCAGACGCGTGAGTACCCCGACCGTACTCACGTGTTTGGAACGGAATTACTGGGCTATTACATCTGCATTGCCTTGTGACATTTCTGAGAGATATGATTAAGTGCTTTATAAATGCAAGCCTTCTTCTTTAAATGGAAATGTACCCTAAAAATATTCAACAACATTTTGCATTTATAAAGGGCTAGAAATTACAGTTGGAGGCATACCTCCGGAGTCCGTCTCCGACCCGCAAAATCTTTACCAACCTCCCTCCAAGTGCCCAGGCTGTGGTGAGTTCCGGTCTCGGGCCTCCAGGCATACAGCAACGTAAAGGGCCACAGATTCCAGGAATGCAGGTGGTTCAGAAGCGTCCCTGGAATCATGTGGCCCAGTCCTCCAATCACAAAGGAGGATTCCATTGCAATCATTTACAAAGGGAATCCCCTAATGATATGTAATGGAATCCCCAAATAAATATACAATGTACAGAATTTTAATAAATATAAATGTACTGAATGTCAATTTTATTCAGAAGTCCCATCATTGCACCAGCTTCAATAAAAATTTAACTTTTGATAAATAATTTTAAACATCTTCACTATTTACATAAACAAATTTGAAGCGTATGTGCATCATTTTTTATTTTTTATTGTTTAATTTAAGGCTTATATATACCCTTACACTGATGAAAGCAGGCCCTATGTCTGCTTTTACCAGCCGTAAGGGCAATTGCTGGGCAGTTGTTGGGCAAATAGCCCAGCTCTGCACCAGCAATACTGATTTTCTATGCAGTTCGGATGATCTGTCCAGGCGTACCGTGCCAGATCGCAAGTTTCGAATTTTGCGCAAGGAACATAGTAAAAAGTTCCAAGGCACTTCACAGAGGTGAAAAAGGACACTGAGCTAGATGAGAGTAGCAGGAGCAGAGTTAAGGGGGTTGACTAAAGACATGATTGAAGAAATAGGTTTTCAGGAGGCTTTTGAAGGTGAAGGTGGAGAAAGTGAGGCTGTAAGGCAGATGGGTTTGAAGACAGAGTTGCAGAGTGTGGAAACAAGACAGCTGAAAGCCCTTCCACCAAAGTTGGTGCAGAGAGTGGAAGGGGAGACATAAAGGAGAATCAGAAGATCAGAGGGCATGCATAGGGCCATGGAGAAGATTGTGGAGATAGGAAAGATCGAGGCCATTGATGGATTCAATGTATTGAAGGCTGAAAGCCAGTGGAAGTTGGCAACAGGAATAAAGGGAGCGGGACTTGCTGTGGGATATGATACAGGTGGGGCAGTTTTGGATGAGTTGGAAGGAGCTCAGGAAACTTGCTACATGAGAGTTGGACAAGTCAAACCTGAAGATGTCAAAAACAGGGATGAAAGCTTCAGAAACAATGGAGGCAAACGAGGTAGGGACAGAAATAAAAAATGTTACGGAGGTTGAACTAGTCAGTCTGTATGATGGAATAGCACATGGGCTTGAAGCTCATTTGATAATCAAACAGAACAACAAGGATGTGTACTGCCAGATGTGGTGTCGGTGAACAATTGGAGGTGGGAATGGAATCAGGGCTGGAGTGTTAAGTTTTGACAGGAATAGAACAAGATGGTTGTCGACTGGCCAGCGTTAAGTTGGTGAAAGTTCTAGCTCAAGAAACGACTCTGTCAGATAAACAATCAGACAACTTAGTGATGGTTCAGGAATTGAGGTTGCTGGTGAAGAGGTAAACCTGGGTGTCACCAGTATACATTTGGAAGTTGAATCTCTGCATATGGCCATCGTCATCGAGGGATAGCAGGTAGACAAGGAAGAGACAAAAACCAAAGATGGAATGATGGAACATTCCCAAACTGACCATGTGGTGGGAGGAGAAGACATAAATGAGAGTGGCACAAAAACAGTACAGTGTCGTGGCTGTGGACCACAGCGGACAGATGGTGAAGGAGGAGAATGGAGTGGTCGAGGAGGACAATGGGGGAATAATGCACCATGGTTGTGGTCACAAATTATGTCATTTGTAACTGTGATGAGCAAAGCAGTTTTGGTACTGTGGACAAAACAGAAAAAAAGTGAAACAATTCAAACAAGAAGTGATGGGAGAAGTGAGCATGGAGCTGGGTGGCAAGGATATGTTCAAGGACCTTAGAGAGGAAGCAAATTTAGACATGGGGCGATGCTTAGAGACGATGGACAGGTCGAGGGTATGCTTTTTGAGGAGAGGGGTGAAGATAGCAGTTTTAAAGGGTGAAGAAATGGAGACTGAGGAGCGGAGGCCTTTGATAATGGGGGGAGGTTGTTGTGTTAACAAGATTTGGGGTTAAGGGGGCAGGATGTGAGTCTGAAGGAAGAAATGAGCCTGATTGTGGACCAGGGGAGAAATGGTTAAGAAGCTAGAAATCTATCTGCAATCAAGGCTGGGATCGATCGACTTGGGTCCAATACAGGGAAGACGCTGAGGCAACTTCTTCAGGAGAGAAGGAAAGAACATTGGAAAATAAAATAAAATTATACTAATGGGTTACTCAATAGCTCTGAAAGGAATGACAGAACTCTAACCATAATTAACTAGAACACTCTGTAACTAAATGAAATAACCATGTTTTACTCAACAGTTGTTAATAAACACTTTGCACAAATACAGTTAAACCATAATCATGTTTGTTATCTATATTACAAGTGTGCCATTGTCAATAACTGGAAGTGAAATTGCAACTTTTCCCACAAACTTATTTATGACAAGCCAACTAAGGAAAATTGCAGCTATTCTGGTTTTATTACATAACCAAGACAGCCCTTAGTTTCACACCCTTCCCAGGAATCTAAAACTAAAAGCAGAATTTGATACCACATGCCAAAAATCAAAACCACATCCAATCTTACACAAGTGTCCAAATTCTTGTCCTAGTGCAAAACTAGGTTATGTTCCTGTCCTCCAGTTACACCTCTGTCTCACCACCTACAATTCTGGATGCTATGAATGCTGCTCAAAAGTTATCAATGGGTAAAAGCTGTGCTATAGAGTGGGAGGTCACCGGCTTCCAACCTGCCACTTCCCACAAGCTAGCTGCATGTGATGACATTGCTTGCACTGAGTGTTCCTAACGCAGACCTTCATAGTGGTGTGTTGAGAATATCACTCTTTTATAAATTTAAGATCCACATGGAAATAGATTTAGTGTGATGTAGGTTCCATTGAAAGATGACAAACATGTCTCTGCACCAAAAGATGCAAGGGGCACGTGGCAAGACCAAAAATGACGCGGGAACACAAAGTTGGGCTGTAATTGAGCTGGCAACCGGGAGATGGGCCACAGGGTTTTCTGAGAGTCGATTTTCATCTCCCTACTTTCCCGTTTTCTGGCATAAATGTGGCAGTGGTGGGATGAAAAATGCAAAATAAAACAAACACGTCTACTTACCTCCAGAAAGCCAACCGTTGCAATTTTCAGATGGGCCTCAATTTAGGCAGAAAGTGCTGCTGCTCAAAACTGGCAGCAGTCTTAGTAAAATGTGAAAATGGGGTTCATTCTTTTGGGGATTTTTAAGCTTTAAAAGGCCCCTTGCTGGTGTGCTCTTGACATTTCCCTGGCACTTCAATCTGTTGACCCCACCCTGATCTTTTCGGCCCTCCCCTGTAAGGTACTGCTGCAGGTCCATTTCACTCCCTGCCCCACCTGATTTCTTACCCTCCCAACTGGCGAATTGCGTGTAAGGAACCCGATTAGTGCTGCCAGCTCGCCCACTATATTTAAATAAAGCCTGATCATTAAAGTCTATTGGGCCTCCCGCTGATGTCAGCGGGCAGGCAGGATGGACACTTTGCCCACCGCCCACTCGATGTATGCCAGAAATGAAAATCAACCCCATGGGGGTCCAGCAGGTTGACTTACCCATTCACAGCGGTGCCCATATGCATAAAATGAGAACCAATCAGGAAGATTGGGAACAACACACTGATAGCTGGTACTTAGATCTTGAATCACTTAAAGTCATCTACTTTATTACATCTATAAAACGGTCTAGTCAAACCGCAAATCTAAATCAAAGGATTGGAACAAAGCTGAATGAAGAATTTAATCAGTCAATGGTTGGCTTGTCTTTGGATTGGGGTTACAATATTTCATTAATTGATCCTGTGAGATTAATTATTAATGGCAGCTAATAATTACTTGTCAAAGTTGTCAGCAAAAGTCTTTTTTTTTGGTGAATTGGTGTGTTCATCAACCTGAAGGACAATGGTGCTGAGAAAAAGAAATACTTTTCAACTTTTTGCATCTCATGTCTGCACTAAGCATTTTCAGGCCAAGTATAGCACAACTTAAATACACTTTCCCAACAGCATGTCTGTACCATGTTCTCAGAACAGCACACACGACTGCAATAGCAGTACGGCACTTCCAGTTTCTACACCAATCACCTGAGTCATCTTCCCTAAGATTGCCTATTTAGTGCTCAATTGGAGGCACCTCTGTGCCAAGTGCCCATACCCAATAGAAACTAACTTCAGCCTGGCTAAACTCATCTCACCTTACAGACAGTAAAGGTATCCTTTACCCTAACAACCTAAAACACGTTGGACTGCCATTACTATAATGTTGAAATGTATATTAAGAAATACAATGCTCCTAATTGCTGTGAAGTGATATGATTTTTGAGATGCATTGTTAAATGTAGCTGTATTTTGTGCAGTATTATTCCTCAGTAAAATCTTCTCTTCCCATTAGCGGACACAATCATGACCCTGATCTAGATTGTAACACAGCCTGTTCCAGCAACACTTAGGATAGAAATTCTAATTAGTGAAGTTCATGCAATGTGATTATACTGCATTTCTTTGTGTGCCAAATTCCAACTAGGTTAATGCCTCTATAAAAATAGTGCACTCAGGAACACAATAGGAGTGTTAGGCAGTCATACTTGAATTTTACTGATAAAAATTTCTACCCTTGTGTCATTTGGGTGAAAGGAACATAGCAGGTAGATTGAAGTGGTTTTGGTCAAACTCCACTGATGATTTTTCATTGAGATACTCAGAAAAAGGTAAATAAAACCATGTACATACATAATTAGTAAACATCAAGTGAGGCAATAAATCAAAAGAGGTGTATTTTCCCCCAGAGAAGTGCATATGCAGAACATGTTACAAGCAAAAGTTATTAATGGTGTGTTTGTTAATGACTCCAGAAATAAGAGATGGTCAGGAACAGGAATAAATGTTATAGGAATAAGTATAAACATCTTATCAAATATTTTATGGTACACAATGGTTCCTGTACTACTTCTCTTTAACTGAGAAACCAAAGTAAAAGACCAAGGCCCATCATGCAAGCACCACAAGTACAAGAGAGGTCAAGGTAAAGTTGGAAGTAGGGATTACTGATGCTGAAGCATGGTTTTAGAAAACCCTGAAGTTTGTAGGAGAAAGGAAAGACATAGATAAGGCTTGCATAGTTAGGAGGTGATATACCTTAAATAGCTACAGAGACTGGTAGTTATAACTCAAACAGTTGGCTTTTAATAGCTTAGAACTGGACAGAACAGAACACACATGTTAGCCTTCTGACCAGCTTCTCAGAAGTGAACTAGGAGGCGGAGCCAGGGGCGAAGTAACAGATCAGGACAATCAATGGCACAGCAGAGTGGTATACAGTACATCAGCATTCCTGGCCAACCAAGAAAACAGCAGGGTTACAATAGATTACAATAGGAAACTATACACAGGTAGAATAAGGTATATACTTATAAGACTTATTTCACCACAGGAGGTCATAAGAAAAATGAGTTAAAGTAAGAGACTATGTGATCAGTCTTGATTTCAGAATAGTGAGGATTCAGAGTGAAGGAATAGAATGTCGAAATGCTTAATATGAACTGAGAAGGAATGAAAGAATGTGTGAGAGAGAGAAAGAAAGAGATTGATTAGAAGCCACAGATGAGAATGGGATCCCTTCTCAGACAACATTTTTCTTTTTTTCTGTCCAATACTGCTATAAAGGTGTTACAAGAACTTCCTCAGATAGACTGCTACCCTGGAAATTAACTGTGTGTCAAGCAGTCGGCCCCAGCTGAATAATAGAGGTTGTAAGTGAGATGATATTCTGGAATTTTGCTCAATTACATTTGGAGGTTAAATAAATATGTTGCTAAGTTTTTTCTCCAGACATTGAATTAGAATCTTTATGAGCATGAAACAGCAATTGGGTCCAACAAGATTATCCTTACTACATAATCATTTTTTCATTGCCAATGGTCATACATGTTCAGTCAGCTCACCCAGTGCCTCATCAGCAACCTTAAGTTGACAAAAAAAGAAAGTGAGCAGAATTGAAACAGAAACTTATGAGGGTCCTGAAAACGAACTCACTTATACATTTGTAATTCACCCCAGAACATTTGCTTTCTTTGTTGTTCTGTACAAATACTGGTTCTATATTTTGGTGAACAAAAGCAAATGTTGGAGTAAGCAGACGTTGATGAATTTTCCACTTCAGCAGGCATATTTTACCTACCAGCTCAATTTTACACGGCAATGCACAGAAAAGGAGACATCTACAGTGAGAACAGTGGGCACTTACTACTCAAGGTTACAGACGAATAGTCCACATGACAAGCACAATGTATCCAGGTTATAACACAATACAATGCTCCCTAATACTTGAAAGAATTCTTTAATAACTAGCTCAGATAGTTTTTGTCCATTTCAAAATATTCTCCAACCAACTTACTTATCTTCAGTGTGTTGAGAATTATATTTCCCTCACAGTATTAAGGACCAGAATGTACAGCACACCATTATTTTGTGTGGATGCACGTCAAAGCAGAAGAAAACCTGTTTGTGAATTAATGAAAAACTGACAGAAAATATAAAACATTTTACACTATACTTTATTTGGCTAAAAAATCTACAAAATACTTAGGATACTTTCATTATGACAGTATCTACATTTGAATTCCTATCGCCATTGTCAAGTAGGAAAGATGTCTAAATAAAGGCTCTTCCCTTTCAGCATTTACTATATGAGCAATATTAAAATTAAAAACAGCACCATGGTTAAAAAATAAAATGTTAAATTTTATACAGTTACATCCAGATTTGCTTTGGTAACCAAAAGAGATGTGGTTTTCAATTTGTATTCACTACTCTTCTATTTGAAAGACAACAAAGTAAATTTTATGTTCTTTTTTCTTGTTAACAGACAAGTGTGCAGTGAAAGGGTTAGGGCAGTGATGATATTGGTTCACGGATTGAGCACATTTATTGAGATGGGGTGGCCTAGACTAAGTATATTAAAGTTAAAAGTACAAGAAATAAAATATTTTCAAACACCACAGTTTGCCATAGATTATAATTTAAGGCTCTTGAGAATCTAAGGCTGCAAGTCCAATAATTCCTACAACACTCAAGATATACCTGTTATGGTTCAAGCTTTTACTCAACACATTTTTTCCCAAGTAAACATCCTGAGATCAGTTTTTTGCAAAGTAGACTCACTCTCCTACAAACCAAAGCCTGCATCTTTATTCTCTGTTGTATTACAATTAGGGTCGCCCAAGTTGAACAATTTAAAAAAAATATTTGTTCATGGGATGTGGGTGTCGCTGGCAAGGCCAGCATTTATTGCCCATCCCTAACTGCCCTTGAGAAGGTGGAGGTGAGCCGCCTTCTTAAACAGTTTGTTACAGCTAAGTGGCTTGCTAGGCCATTTCAGAGAGCAGTTAAGAGTGAACCACATTGCTGTGGGTCTGGAGTCACATATAGGCCAAACCGGGTAAGAACGGCAGATTTCCTTCCCTGAAGGACATTAGCGAACCAGACGGGTTTTTATAACAATCCGATAGTTTCATGGTCACCATTACTGATACTAGCTTTTTATTTCAGATTTATTTAATTGAATTTGGGATTTGAACTCACGTCTCACAGATCATTAGTCCAGGCCTCTGGATTACCAGTCCAGTAACATTACCACTATGCTACCGTACCTCACAGAATCACAGAATCTACAGTGCAGATAGAGGCCATTTCGGCCCATCGAGCCTGCACCGACACATATCCCACCCTATCCCCGTAACCCCATGTATTTAATCCCCTAACACTAAGGGTCAATTTATCATAGCCAAATCAACCTAACCTGCACATCTTTGGACTGTGGGAGGAAACCGGAGCACCTGGAGGAAACCCACGCAGACACAGGGAGAATGTGCAAACTCCACACAGACAGTCGCCCGAGACCAGATTTGAACCCGGGTCCCTGGCGCTGTGAGGCAACAGTGCTAACCACTATGCCACCGTGCCACCTAATTCTGATAACAGCAAGTTGCTCACAAGAGGAATACGTAGGATGCTGATTACAGTAAATTCATATGAAAAATATCATATCTTTGGAACATCTTGTACAGGCTACACTACGGTACAGATTTATTTGCAATTTAAAATAATTAATAGAAGCAAAACACAGGCAATAGGTATTATACAGCATAATCATCAGTTTACACTGCATATGACTGGGTAGATGACATCAAAATAATCCACTATTATTCAAGTGTGCCTTGGTAAGCAAAGTGATGATGTATATTTAAGCAGTTTATGGAGCTCTAAACATATTTCATAGGTATAATGGCAATGCTGAACAGTAGTCTCAAGAGTAAGAAGAAAGACTTGCATTTATATAGGACCTTTCACAACCACCGGATGTCCCAAAGTGCTTTACAGCCAATGAAGTACTTTTTGAAGTGTAATCACTGTTGCAATGTAGGAAACGTGGCAGCCAATTTGCGCACAGCAAGGTCCCACAAACAACAATGTGATAATGACCAGATAATCTGTTTTAGTGATGTTGATTGAGGGATAAATATTGGCCAGGACACCGGGGATAACTCCACTGCTCTTCTTTGAAATAGTGCCATAGGATCTTTTATGTCCACCCGAGAGAACAGACTTGGTTTAACATCTCATCCGAAATACAGCACCTCCAACAGTGCAGCACTCCCCCAGCAATGTACTGGAGTGTCAGCCTAGGTTTTTGTGCTCAAGTCACTGAGTAATAGCATTATGTACAAGAACATAAGAATTAGGAGCAGGAATAGGCCATCGGTCCCTTCAAGCCTTCTCCACCATTCAATAAGATCATGGCTGATCTTCCATTTCAAATCCACTTTCCCATCCGATATTCATGTCCCTTGATTTCCGTAGAGTTCAAAAATCTATCTACCTCAGCCTTGAATATGTTCAACGATTCAGCATCCACAGCTCTTTGGGGTAGAGAATTCCAAAGTTTCACAACCCTCTGAGTGAAGAAATTCCTCCTCATCTTGGTCTTAAATGGCCGACCTCTTAGCCTGTGACTATTCCCCCTAGTTCTAGACTCTCCAGCCAAGGGAAACAACCTCTCAACATCTACCCTGTCAATCCCCCTCAGAATTTTGTATGTTTCAAAGAGATCACCTCTCATTCTTCTAAACTCTGAGAGTATAGGCACAGTCTTCCCAATCTCTCCTCATAGGACAACCCTCTCATCCTAGGAATCAATCTAGTAAACCTATGTTGCACTAGTGAACCTCAGGCAAGTATATCCTTCCTCAGATAAGGAAACCAAAACTGTGCACAGTACTCCAGGTGTGGTCTCACTAAAGTCCTGTACAATTTTAGCAAGACTTATAGCAGAATCTACTTTTGAAGTTCAAGCCAATTCTTTGAAACAGTCAGGCAAATAAAACATGAACAGATTTAACACCTCAGTAAAATAACAAGATTATGGCTGAGGAATTCCCAGTGAATTCATACACTACAACCAGACTGTTTTTTAAACATGCAACCACAGTTGGAAATTAATTAGAAACATAGAAACATAGAAGATAGGAGCAGGAGTAGGCCACTCGGCCCCTCGAGCCTGCTCCGCCATTCAATGCGATCATGGCTGATCATCCAATTTCAGTACCCTGCTTTCTCCCCATACCCCTGGATCCCTTTAGCCTTAAGAAATATATCCAACTCCTTCTTGAATATATTTAATGAATTGGCCTCTACTGCCTTCTGTGGTAGAGAATTCCACAGGTTCACCACGCTCTGGATGAAGAAATTCCTCCTCATTTCTGTCCTAAATGGCCTACCCCTTATCCTTAGACTGTGACCCCTGGTTCTGGACTCCCTGACCATCGGGAACATCCTTCCTGCATCTAGTCTGTCCAGTCCTGTCAGAAGTTTATAAGTTTCAATGAGATCACCTCTCATTCTTCTAAACTCCAGCGAGTACAAGCCCAATCATCCCAATCTCTCCTCATACGTCATTCCTGTCATCCCAGGTATTAGCCTGGTGAATCTTCGCTGAACTCCTTCCATGGCAAGAACATCCTTCCTCAGATAAGGCAACCAAAACTGCACACAATACTCTAGATGTGGTCTCACCAAGGCCCTGTACAACTGCAGCAAGACATCCTTGTTCCTGTACTCAAACCCTCTCGCTACGAAGGCCAACATACCATTTGCCTTCTTAACTGCCTGCTGCACCTGCATGCTTACCTTCAGTGACTGGTGAACAAGGACACCCAGGTCTCGTTGCACTTCTCCTTCTCCTAATCTATTGCCATTCAGATAATAATCTGCCTTCCTGTTTTTGCCACCAAAGTGGATAACCTCACAATTATCCACATTATATTGCATCTCCCATGCTTTTGCCCAATCACCCAACCTGTCCAAATCATCCTGGAGTTTCTCGGCATCCTCCTCACAGCACACACGCCCACCCAGCTTTGTGTCGTCTGCAAATTTGGAGATATTACATCTAGTTCCCTTGTCTAGATCATTAATATATATTGTGAATAGCTGGGGTCCAAGGACCAATCCCTGCGGTACCCCACCAGTCACTGCCTGCCACTCGGAAAAAGACCCATTTATTCCAACTCTTTGCTTTCTGTCTGCCAACCAGTTCTCTATCCAAGTCAATACCTTGCCCCCAATCCCATGTGCCTTAACTTTACACGCTAATCTCTTATGCGGGACCTTATCAAAAGCCTTCTGAAAGTCCATATACACCACATCCACTGGTTCTCCCTTATTTATTTTACCAGTTACATCAGTTACATTTTCACCTCGGCATTACAAGGATGAATTTACATAAAATCTCCCTGCAGAGGATTTATGGAAACTAACAATTGTCCATGCTTTGGGCAGACGTGAATATGAAACAATAAAAATACACTTACGCCAGACATTCATAACGAATACGTTGACAAGATACAGTTGATTACAATGACAGGTGGCACAGATTAATATTTAGCACAAGTGCTCTTAATGAATCTATCAGTAACAAAAATTACTTGCACTGCTGCCAGCCATATAGGCTGGCCCTTCACAGACTAATCTTGTCACAGAGCAAAAGAGATTTGATAAAGATAGGCCAGAGATAAAGCTAGGCTTTTTAGTAGCCCAGCAATTTAAAGTTATACAAGCCTAAAGACAGAAATCCCTATTTTTGTCACAATGCCTATTGGGATTATTTGCAGTGGATATGATGTCAAGTGCATTTCCATTACATTGGCATCTGGGGGATTCAGGTGCAATAATTACGAGGCTAGTACCTCAATTTCTTTCTTCGACATCAGCTTAGAAATTGTATGAAAGCAGCCTTACCTTTCCTGAAGACAATATTTTGCACATATAGCAGGTTCAGCCAAGTTTGATGCCTGGAATATTGGCTGCCAAGCGTCCAATACTGTGAAATTATAGCATCCACGATACCAGCTGGTCCCTGCAACAGATTAATCAAAAAGATCACACCTCTGTAAAAAGTGTTACCTATAGATTCCACAACTTGTGATCTCCACCTCCAGCCCCATCTGACCTTCACATCTATGTTGTCAGGAGTGCAAATACACAGATTGTTCTCTCAACCAGAGAATGACCCCTGTAACCGACTGCCAGAAAGTTTGAGAACAGTTTCCCCTCCCACACAGGCAGAGCAGCCTTGAGGAAGAGTTCATTGAGTGTATTAGGGATGGGTTTCTTGAGCAGTATGTAACTGAACCGACCAGGGGGCAAGCAACCTTAGATTTGGTCCTGTGTAATGAGACAGGATTAATTAAAAATGTCCTAGTAAAGGATCCCCTTGGAATGAGTGACCATAACATGGTTGAGTTCCATATTCAATTAGAGGGTGAGAAGGTTGGATCTCAAACAAGCGTGCTGAGCTTGAATAAAGGAGACTATGAAGGTATGAGAGCGGAATTAATTAGAGTGGACTGGGAAAATAGATTAAAGGGTAAGACGGTACATGACCAGTGGTGTACATTTAAGGAGTTATTTTACAACTTCCAAAAAAATATATTCCACTGAGGAAAAAAGGGTGTAAAAGAAAAGATAGCCATCCGTGGCTAAGTAAAGTAATTAAGGATAGTATCCGACTAAAAACAAGGGCATATAAGGTAGCCAAATCTAGTGGGAGGATGGAAGATTGGGAAGTCTTTAAAAGACAGCAAAAAATAACAAAAAGATTGATTAAGAAAGGGAAGATAGATTATGAAAGTAAATTAGCAAAAAATATAAAAACAGACAGTAAAAGTTTCTATAGTTATATAAAAAGAAAAAGGGTGGCTAAAGTAAATGTTGGTCCCTTAGAGGATGAGACCGGGAAATTAATGGTGGGAAACATGGAGATGGCAAAAACACTGAACAATTATTTTGTATCAGTCTTTACAGTAGAGGACACTAAGAATATCCCAACACTGGACAAACAGGGGGCTCTAGGGGGGGGAGGAACTAAATACAATTAAAATCACTAAGGAAGTGGTACTTGGTAAAATAATGGGACTCAAGGCGGATAAATCCCCTGGACCTGATGGCTTGCATCCTAGGGTCTTGAGGGAAGTAGCGGTAGGGATTGTGGATGCATTGGTAATAATTTTCCAAAACTCACTGGACTCAGCAAAGGTCCCGGCAGATTGGAAAACTGCTAATGTAACACCCTTATTTAAAAAGGGTAGTAGGCAGAAGGCTGGAAACTATAGACCTGTTAGCCTAACATCTGTGGTTGGTAAAATGTTAGAGTCCATTATTAAGGAGACAGTAACGGGACATTTGGATAAACATAATTTAATAGGGCAAACTCAGCATGGTTTCATGAAGGGGAAGTCATGTTTAACAAATTTGCTTGAGTTTTTTGAGGAAGTAACATACAGGGTGGATAAAGGGGAACCAGTGGACGTAGTGTATTTAGACTTCCAAAAGGCATTTGACAAGGTGCCACACAAAAGATTATTGCTCAAGATAAAAAATCATGGGATTGGGGGTAATATTCTGGCGTGGGTGGAGGATTGGCTCTCTAACAGAAAGCAGAGAGTTGGGATAAATGGTTCGTTCTCAGATTGGCAACCAGTAACTAGTGGTGTTCCGCAGGGGTCAGTGCTGGGTCCCCAACTCTTTACAATCTATATTAACGATTTGGAGGAGGGGACCGAGTGTAACATATCAAAGTTTGCAGATGATACAAAGATGGGACGGAAAGTAGTGAGTGAGGAGGACATAAAAAACCTGCAAAGGGACATAGACAGGCTAAGTAAGTGGGCAGAGATTTGGCAGATGGAATACAATACTGGAAAGTGTGAGGTTATGCACTTTGGCAGGAAAAATCATAGAGCAAGTTATTATCTTAATGGCAAGAAACTGGAAAGTACTGTAGTACAAAGGGATCTGGGGGTCCTGGTGCACGAAACTCAAAAAGTTAGTATGCAGGTGCAGCAAGTGATTAAGAAGGCCAATGGAATGTTGGCTTTTATTGCTAGGGGGTTGGAATATAAAAACAGGGAGGTATTGCTGCAGTTGTACAAGGTATTGGTGAGGCCGCACCTGGAATACTGCATACAGTTTTGGTGTCCATACTTAAGAAAAGACATACTTGCTCTCGAGTCAGTACAAAGAAGGTTCACTCGGTTAATCCCGGGGATGAGGGGGTGGTCATATGAGGAGAGGTTGAGTAGATTGGGACTCTACTCATTGGAGTTCAGAAGAATGAGAGGCGATCTTATTGAAACATATAAGATTGTGAAGGGGCTTGATCGGGTGGATGCGGTGAGGATGTTCCCAATGATGGGTGAAACTAGAACTAGGGGGCATAATCTTAAAATAAGGGGCTGCTCATTCAAAACTGAGATGAGGAGAAACTTCTTCACTCAGAGGGTGGTAGGTTTGTGGAATTTGCTGCCCCAGAAAGCTGTGGAAGCTACATCATTAAATAAATTTAAAGCAGAAATAGATAGTTTCCTAGAAGTAAAGGGAATTAAGGGTTACGGGGAGCGGGCAGGAAATTGGACATGAGTCTAGGTTCGGAATGGTCATGGCCCTGTGGGTAGTGGAGTGGGCCCAGGGGCCGTGTAGCCTTGTTCTGCTCCTACTGTGTTCTAATTCTGTTAGATTTCAGGAGATGGTTTTATTCCTGTTCCTGGCTGGGGTGGAGATCGCCTTTACAGAAGGTAAGTACTGTAGAAAATATAGGGACAGAGTGATCTCCTGGAAGAATTTCGATCGCCTAGATGGGTCGGAGAGGAATTTCCCAGATTTTTTTCTCCCAAATTGGCCATTGGGTCTTTATCTGGTTTTTCGCCTCTCCCGGGAGATCACATGGGTTCGGGTGGATGCAGAGTGATAGAAGATTTGAGGTTAGGATCAGATCAGCCATGATCTTATTGAATGGTGGAGCAGGCTCGAGGGGCCGATTGGCCTACTCCTGCTCCTATTTCTTATGTTCTTATGTTCTTATGTCTCTGTTTGGTGTGACTCAGGTTAAGAATTGAACAGAGCTTGGCTCAAACGTATATTTAGCCTTCTCTGTGACTGTGGCTTATTTTTGCTGTCATCCTGCCAGCTTGTTTTAGTGGGTGTATAATATTTGGGACAGATCTGTGGGCTTCCAGTAACTATAGGTTGTAATCATCACTTATTAAGCACTGAGTGAGCAGGAGTTCACAGAACAGATGATTTCACTGTTGTTATCCACTGTCAACAAGAAAAGATTACTTCAATAACATCAACCTCTTTTACTGGGTTCCTGAAACCACTGAGATCAGATATGACATCTAACTTCATTTTCTTACCACTGTAATTCATGGCATTGAAATGAAAAGTCAACAATGTCCAAAAATAACGTGACTATTGGCAGCCTGTCCATCCCAAGTTCTCTTTCTCCTCCCTATAACTTAAATCTGTGTGTGGAAATTTCTAATATCTTAAAATCAATACTTATGTGACAGAATCCTGTTTTGGGCATCATTCTCTGTCAAGACTTCAGGTTTCCCATTATTAAGAGAGCAGCTATTAGCGGTCACAGGTCCCAGTCACGCCAGCAGCTTCACTTCTACCACTAGAGGAAGCTGAGAGCACAGTCAGCATTCCAGCCTCACTGCCCAGTAAGCTTAGACTTCTTCTCCCATTCCAAGGAATTATAAATTTATTTTTAACATTTAATTTCCTATCAATTTCACTTCAAAATTTGTTTGGTTATCCACCTGTTTGTAATTTAGAATTATTTTACCTTCATTTCTTATGCTTTGCCTCAGAACCCTCCCCCCAGCCTTGTTCTCTCAGGCCCCGCTGAATAAGAAATCAGTGTGTATAGCACCAACCTTTAGGAAGCAGTGACTGAGCAAGCTCATATAGTGCATTCATTGGGAACCAAAGTGATTGAAAACACCAGAGATGAAAAACGTCCAGTGAGCACAGGCCCAAAACATCACTGTAGTCAGGGGCGCTTCAAAATTTGGGGTTAAGACATATTGGGGGAAAAATTCGGTATCGCCCCATTTGGGGCGCCATTATCGGCCGTGCGCAAAGTTTAGCGCCTGGCACTAATTATCGCCTCCGACAGCAAACTTGGCTTTTATCACCCCTGGAGGTGATTGGAGCGCTAAATCAGGCGCTTCATAAGAACATAAGAAGTAGGAGCAGGAGTAGGCCATACGGCCCCTCGGGCCTGCTCTGCCATTCAATAGGATCATGGCTGATCCGAATCTAGACTCACGTCCACTTCCCTGCCCTCTCCCCGTAACCCCTAATTCCCTTATCTGCTAGGAAAATGTCTATCTCCATTTTAAATTTATTTAATGTTGCAGCTTCCACAGCTCTCTGGGGTAGCAAATTCCATAGATTTACTACCCTCTGAGTGAAGAAGTTTCTCCTCATCTCAGTTTTGAAAGGGCAGCCCCTTATTCTTAGATTATGCCCCGTAGTTCTAGTCTCACCCATCAGTGGAAACATCCTCCCCGCATCCACCCGATCAAGCCCCCTCACAATCTTATATGTTTCGATAAGATCGCCTCTCATTCTTCTGAACTCCAATGAGTAGAGTCTTAAGGCGCAAAGGCCGAGGAGCAAGGCGCTACCTCAGAGCACAGGCGAAGCAAGGAAGGGCAAATCAAAATAAACCTGCAAAGTGCTGCTCAGTACTCAAAACTCCTTCACACAGCGTTGAATCTCTCCAGAAGTCTCTCTCTCTCAGAATGCGTGGTGCAAAAATATCACTGACAAAAAAAGGCAGAAAGCGGTTGCCTTTAAATAGCGCTCCCCTAGTCCCTTTCTGACAGCATAACGCTCCCCTCAACCTGTCGTTGCTAGCGGCAGGCGGTAAGGCAGGCGGCGCCACTCAATATCCGGTCCGGGGCACTAACGGGGTATTGCGCACTCGACTGACGTCACAATCTGCCGGCGCAGGAGATCGTGGCGGCAGTGTTTAGCGTCACTGCAAAATGTCTAGTTAATTTCGCGAGCGGCGCAAACATCGCCGTGCCCGAGCACTAGTTGCTTTGCGCCCCATTAGCGCCCTCTTAAGGCACTAACGGGAGGCGCAAACAACTGAATTTTTCCCCCATTGGCTCATAATTTGCGGTCTCGCGATCTCTGTGATGAGAAGTTTGCTTTTTTCGACATTCAACTGATTGCAGTGCTCTGTCCCAGGGATTCCTATGGCGATGCTGCAGTGACATCACCAAGCTGTCTAAGCAGCCAATCGCATTGAAGAATTATCACAGACAGGAAACCAGGAAATGAGAAGCTGCTTTCATCCGGACTTTTAAAAAAATGTTACAGAGAGCAAAATAAAGATTGGGACTTTCACATAGGGATAAGATAGAAGCTGAAATATCATGAACAAACTTAAAAAAAAACTTTTTTAAAGTTTTAAAATGTTTTTAAATTTTTATCATAATGGAGAAATTTGACACTCCACAAATATAAAAAATAGTTTTTCAGGGCCAGAACTTTTGCTTACCAATCAATATGCTGTTAAAACCCCAGTTACACCTTTTCTAATAAGGCTTAACATTTAATGGGGTATTTAACAACGATATTACAGAGGAAAAGCCCTAGTTTTCATCAGTTTCACTGATTTCACTGATTGCCGGCTATGGAGAGAGGGGGGTTCACAGCGCAGCCAGTGTCGGAGCAGTGAATGACTGACTGCAGCTTCAGGATTTCTGTGTTTAGATAAGCATGTACTAAATCCTGAAGTTGCGGTCAGTTTCAGAGGGGTAATGACAGCGAACGCTGACAGTTCGCCGTCATTACCCACTGCCCCCACTGCAAATTCCAGGCCATGGTTGGGACACAGTCAGACTTTGGTTAGCATCTAAGTCATGTTATACCTGATACTGAAAGTGGAAAATATTTCATTCTCAAAAGCAACAATCCTTACTCTTCTCTCCCCAAATAAATATAATACTGAAAAGTGCTATGTTTTACAAAGAAAATGAAAGCTTTCCCTAGTAAATTTTCAATCATCCAGTTTGCTGAATAATTTGCTCAGTCTATACAGCCTAATGCCTTAAACTGCATAAACCTGCTGGACAAACCCAGATCCTGGTAATTCGATTAGTCAACAGTGCAGGTAAGGGGCTAGGATACGATGCAAGTCATCCTATCTAACTTACTTTCTTTGTGCTGCAGGATAAATGCTTACTGCTCCTCTTTCTGATTCTCATTTTATATGACAAACATTTCAGTTTCCTAATCCGAGTTAGCACCCTTGGTGCTAAATTTGGAGGTGGATTTAGTAAGTGCATATATGCAGATGAATGGGACTTTAAAGCAAAAATTCATCAGTGGTTTTGTACAGTTATTACAATTTTTTTTTACATTTTAGCAAAGGATAGTACCTGCTGTTGGAGGAAGATGTGCCTGCAATGATGAAGTGTAAAGCTAGGCTGTGGACAGAATCAATGTTATGGACTCAATAATGGAAATTTTCTTGGCACTGTATCACCCAGGCACAGGAAACATCAGAAAGTCGGGTGGGTCAGAGCACATGCCTGTAAAGGAACCCACCCAATTATCCTTCTATTAATCTCCAATATTCGCTATGTCTCAGTTAATGTGGTCTGTGGCCTTTCGTCAGAACTGGAAAACATTACAGATGTAACAGGTTTTAAGCAAGTACAGAGGCAGGGAAAGTGGGGGAGAGGAAAGAACAAAAGGTAAGGTCTGTGATAGGGTGGAAGGCAGGAGTGATTAAATGAACAGCAGAAACTGCTGGCCAAAAAAATGGGTCTGAAATTGTTGAACTCGATGTTGAGTCCGGAAGGCTGTAAAGTGCCTAATCGAAAGATGCTGTTCCTTGAGCTTCCATTGAGCTTCGTTGGAACAGTGTAGGAGGCCAAGGACAGAGAGGTCAGAGTGGGAATGGGATGGAGAATTAAAGTGACAAGCAACCGGAAGCTCAGGGTCACGCTTGCAGACTGAACGAAGGCGTTCAGCAAAGCGATCACCCAATCTGCGCTTTGCCTTGAGTTCACTGTAAGTCTCCTTCTCTACTCATATGTTCTCAATATTTACAATCTCTCTCGTCCATTACATCAGTTGCTGCTTTAAAGTTATGTGTCTCTTCAAATGATCATAAAAATCCTCTAGATTGTTTCACTTCACTTCACATAGTGATATGTGGTTAGCAAAAAACATCAGTACGGCCTTTTACAGAATAAATTTTTACATCTGACACCACTTAGACAGTAACACTGCTTTAGAGGAAGAAAGCATATATTAGGTTGAATTCCATTCAAAACAAAAATAAATTGAACATCCATACACAATCTTGTACACATGGCATAAGAATATATTCAGAAAATTGAGTATTTCAGCACAGAACTAAAAATATGTAGCAGCAATCCCAAGAGCAGGGTGATCTATCAGGTTAGTGTTTTGGAGCGGGACCATTCATCAGAATTTGTCAATTGCCATCCTGACAGACCTGCTATTTAATGTTTTTATGTTGGGTTCTTTATATTATTTACTTTTTCTACTTACTTTGGTCAGTTTAAATGTAAAGTACTCTTCTGTTCAGTTATTATGTACAAATTAATTTTTTGAAATCTTCGACTTGATAGGAAAAACCTTCCCATACGCCCTTGCCCTCCTGAATCTAAACACTGGCAGTTACCTCGCCAACATCAGCATGTTCATCATTAAACAATTCCATAGAACTGGTGCTAATCTGGATCTTTTTTGATTCTGGATGCTGAGTAGGAACACTACTGATTTTTGAATTCATTCAGAACCTAGTATTCATTTTTAAATGAAGCTGACCTCGAACATATAATAACCAAATCAAAGGTTTGAAGAAGTCGCTCAGTGTAACACAAGAAATATATATATGGAGACCTGTAGGGGGAAAAATTCAGTGGCGCCCCCTTTGGTTAGCTCCCCCTCCTTTCAGGGGCACTACAAGTGAATACCGCGCGCTACGTGCAACAGTGCCACACGCGTCAGCACATAGCTCCGCTGTGCTGCAGGCCTGCCACTGAATTTCGCGGGAGGCATTAGCGGCGCCGCGGCCAGGCGTTAGCGCCCCCGGGGGTACGTTAACTGGAAGCTCAAAGCAACGTAATTTTTCCCCACGTAGGGTTCTGACAAAATGTCTCTATCCAAAACATCTTGGGCAGGAGTTTCTACAAGTTGTGCAGGTTTTTCAGCGCAATTCATCTGAAATCGGTCAAACCAGCGCAAAAGATCGAGGAATTTCAAACGTAAAATACGTCCAGCGCAAATCGAGCACCTCTGTAATAAAAACAGAAAATGCTGGAAATACTCAGCAGGTCATGGCAGCATCTGTGGAGAGAGAAACAGAGTTAACGTTTCAGGTCGATGACCCTTCGTCAGAACTTGTGTTGGATGAGCAGAAATTTCCACCAATTAAATATTGGGAAGACCTAAACCATTGTCTTCGGTCATCACCACAAACTCTGTTTCCGACTCCATTTCTCTCACTGGCCAATGTCTGAGGCTGAACCAGGCGTTTTGCAACCTTGGCGTCCTATTTGAACCTGAGCTGTGCTGCCGACCCATATCTTCTCCATCACCAAGGCCGCCTACTTCCACCTCCGTAACATCGCCAGTCTCCATCACTGCCTCAGCTCATTTGCTGCTGAAACCCTCATCCATACCATTGTTACCTCTAGTCTCGACTATTCCAATGCTCTTCTGGCTGACCTCCCACCCTACATAAACTTGAGCTCATCCAAAACTATTCTGCCCGTATCCTAATGCACACCAAGGCCTGTTCACCCATTACCCCTGTGCTTGCTGACCTACATTGGCTCCTGGTTTGACAACGCCTCAATTTAGAAATTCTCATCCTTGTTTTCAAATCCCTCCATGGCCTCACCCCTCCCTATCTCTGTAATCTCCTCCAGCACTACAGCCCTCCGAGATCTCTGTGCTCCTCCAATTCTGGCCTCTTGCACATCCTCGATGCCCATCGCTCCACCATCGGTGGCCGTGCCTTCAGTTACCTAAGCCTTAAGCTCTGGAAGTCCCTCCCTAAACCTCTCTGACTCTCTACCTTTCTCTCCTCCTCTAACACGCTCCATAAAATCTACCTCTTCCTGACCTAATATCTCCTTATGTGGCTAGGTGTCAAATTTTGTTTGGTAACGCTCCTATAAAGCATCTTGGAACATTTTACTACGTTAAAGAAGCTATATAAATGCAAGATGTTGTTGTATTAAATGCTATTATCTATATTGAAAGTGTGACTTGTTTCACTATATTACAGGTATATAAGCGAACTATGAAAACTAAAAAATCTAATCTTATTACCATATATACCTGTTGAATAAAGTCTACTTTGCCATAATGCCTAGAATTAAAGTTTTCTACCCATAACAGCAACTTAATTTAGAGTAAGTGAAGTGTCACAAATTATAGCCCATTCTGTAAAAGTGACTTTTACCCAGTGTTTGAGCTGTTACTGAACATAATCAATGAGGTGTAACTGCATCTTTACATATTAAAGGACAACATGTGGACAGGATTGCTGTGACTTCTTTGTATAGTGTCTGCATTTACATCAGTAGAAAGTTAGTCACTGAGACAATCACTGATAATGCATTTTAATGTTGGCTATCCTTTCAGTTTTCCTGCAGCCACTTCCTGAAACAGTTCACATCCCTGCACTAATGAGATGACAATAAATATACTGATTTGAATTCCAAAGGTTTCATGTTCCACTGGAACTTAAAATGTGATACTGTGGAATGAAACCAACTATCCACTTACCATTTTCAACACTGCATGTTTGTTAAACATGTCAATAGCAAAATATATGACAGTGATCTTGTGCACCATTTTATTACAATATAATCACAAAGGAGTATTCCAGATCAGGACGTTCAGTTCAGCCCAGCCACCGAGCTGATCCTTTCATGGAAACCTTTAGGCCCACCATCACAATATGCAACTGCCTCCGGAATAATTCCAGAGTTTTCCTGCAGTACCATACATGCAAAACAATTATAGGTTTTAAACACTTTTCAAAACATCAGCCCTGAACATCCCGTTTGCTAGTTTGTACCAATGTCCCCTTTGTCCTATAGTTTAGATTAACATGAAATTGTGTTCCGAGTGAGCTTTTCTTTTACCACTTAGTATATGGAGCTCTACAAGATCTCCTTACACCTCACTTCAATGCTGGAAAATTGGAGTTTTTCTAATCTTTCCTCACAACTCTATTCTCTAACACTAGGATCAGCACCTCTTGGTGTTTCCCTGGTGCTCAGGGACCAAAACTGGGTGCAGTGCTCAAGGTGCTGTCTGACCAACGCACTTTACATTTTCGGCAGAACAGCCTCAGGCTTGTACTCCACCGATTTGGCAATATAGATCAGAATTCTGTTTGTTTTGTTGATTGTTGCTCTCAATACAACTTTTGCTACGTTGGCAGTTCCACGGTTTTAAAAGATATATTACTTGGTTGGGCCACGTAGGAGCAGCTGCATGTGGAAAACAAAAATCACAGCAAAGACAATAAACAAGTAGAAATGTCTATCTGGAAAACAATACAGGAGTCATGCTGTTTTAAAAAAGAAAATCCATATAAAACCTGAATTGGTGATATTTTAAGTTTAAAATTGAACTTAAAATTGAATAACTGCACTGACTTAAAAAAAAAAATTTGAAATGAGGCACTGGAATGTTTTAGTAATTGTATTTGGATACACTGGCCACACTATTGACCCATTCATCATGCGGGGAGGATTTGGCAACTGAGAGAAGGTGCAAGCCAGGCTGGTCAGACCTCCCCTGATTACCAGAGGTAGCTCTGCCCTGGCCAGAAATAGCAAACGCAGACTGAGAGGTCAGCTTGTTTATGACCAGACTCAACGTGGCAAGCTCAATGGTCAAATGCCACCAGTAACAACCATTTATACTTGCTGCAATAGCACTTCATTCAGAGGCAGTGATCAAAACCCTGCTCCAGAAGGGTTTTTGCTGCTTCCAATATTGACGACATTGTAAGAGCACGATCAAAGTCAACTATCCCATTTAAAGGAGCATTACAAAGGCTCGCAGCGTCAATGTTATTTTTATTTTTTCATCATTATGAAATTAATAGTTTATTTCTGTAATTTAAGATCCATTTTGTTTGACACCACTTGAAGAACATTACAAATTTTATAAAATCATCAAATTTTCTCTTAGTCTTTTCAACTTTGATGTTCTATTCCATGTTACACTTGGAGACTTTTTTTTTGTTTTGTTAATAACAAATACAGCTGAGAGGGTCCCCAGTGGTCGAGGTACAGCAGCGGCCCTCCTGTACATCACCCAAGTAATCCTTTTAAATATGAGTGTACACAATGACTTTTGGCAGGCCATTCAACCATTGAAGGCTTAAGAGCCAAGCCTAGCCATGTCCTCACCCAACATTCATGCTCACACTCATCACTGAACTACTATCAGGAATTCTGACTGATATTGGCGCCCTCCTAGTCCAAGGACACTGAAACCAACTGCAGTGGCACAACTGCTGTCCAAACTGAGATCAGTTAACTCAGTAGCCACATTAAAAGAAAATTATCACGCGAAACCAGTAAGTACCCCTGGTAGCTTAGTGATTCAACACGCTGTATGCTGCGATATTGAGTCACACAGACCAGGTCTGAAATTTGATTTTGGTTGGTTCTAAGTTAGCCGAGTTCCTTCAATAATGTCTTCACTCACTTTGGAGACAAGTCCAAAATATAAGTATGATGAAGAAAAGTATGACACGCACTATTATGCAGTGGATAGTATTAGAATGCAAACACATTTCAAACATTAATTCAAGAAATATTTTTCAGGTTGCTTTCTAGCAATATTTAAAATGTGACATTTTGATAGTGGTACAAATTCAAACTTAACCAAATATAAACATCTTTCTCTACTTTTAAAGAAACTGTTGCTTCATTTATTCCCAATTTAGAAGTTTACAGGGTTTACCTGAAACCAAATATTGCAATTTTCAGAAACCATTGTAACAATATTTCATTTTCTGACAGGAAGTTACATGCATGGCTGCCATTTAACTTTCTTGTTCCAGTTGGCAAATCAGTACCCATTCCATGGCATGAAAGATTAACAGTCCAAAAGGAAGCTGTTGGACCAAAAAAGTTCAGACTGTTATTGGGGGGGGGGGGGGGGTTTAATACATGATTTTCCAGAGGAAGGAAAACATAGTGAAGCCATTTACTAACAGTGCTTCAATTCACTTTAAAATGTGGGAATTTTAAAGAGTTGCCCAGCAGTGAACACTAGAAAATCTATATGTCATATATTCACTGCTGTCAAGGTTTTTCACCCCCTTTTTCCTTCCACGCGAGAATCAGTGCACTGCGTGATAAACAAGCTGACTTAGGACATGAATCCTTGTGGCATGAAGCTTGTCCCCGGAGTGATATTCATTCGTGCCAGAAGGGCTTCAGAACATAAATATTCACATAACATTTTGAAAACTGTTGTCAACTTTATTAATCGTTGCACACAAATACCTTAACATACGTTTGTGCATGTGTGGCAACATTTATGTGTTGGAGCTAGTGCCACTGACATAAGACATGGGGTGGTAATTTAAATTTCTGGGGGCAGAGTTTCCGCTTTGGGTGCAATCGGCAAACTGGGCGCAAATTGCACTTGTAATTGCGCTATTTTTCAGAAGTCAAGTTATGGTTCAAGTTTCTGCCCAAACTCATTTGCATATATCACAAACATAAAATCTTGCCTGAACCAGCGCAATCGGGCAGCATAATAGAACGGAACTGTTTGGTTTGTACCTTTGCATTAAAAAATATTCATTCGTGCATTTAAGAGTGGTCACTTGGTGCAGTTTAACAATGCAGCTGAAAATGGGTTTATCACAAAAAAGCACTTTTAATAAGAATGTCAAGTCCTCTACCTGCGAGTAACCGGATTTTAAAATCACTGAAAATAAATTTAACAACTATACTGAACCATTTACTAGTTTTACTGATGTACACTAGTCGGTTTCTTAGTGAATTAAATATTTGTTAATATTTAAAAACTTTTAAAACGTGCCTACTAGTGCCTGTGCGCCTAAAAACAATGCGCTCAATTTGAAGAGCTTCCTCAGACAGTCGCAAACAGGCGCAGTCGGCGAAAACTCGCCCTGTTCATTATTTTAATCTGGAGGCGTGGCCAGTTTTGTGAGCAGGGCCGGCTTCCAACACAAACTAGCGTTAAAGATTGCGGAAACTCGATTTATGCTTGACATAACTTGCGTTTAAAATTCTGCGATCTTTTCCGCTGGTTTGGCCGATTTCTAGCAGGATTGTGCTAACTAGAGGAAACTCGAGGTCCTGATGTCAGATAGATTACCATGGCAAGCGGAGAGTGAGGTCCATAATATTGCGGTTGCATTTGTTCCCCTTTTTTTTAAATCCTGTTTGTGCAGATTCTATATTCATTGGCCTGTTCTTGTCACAAAAGATGACATAATGAGGAAGACTACTGAATTATTGCCATTTCCCTGCTTTGAGGTAGGTCTTGCACTTGTCATCAGCATCCCATCCCCAAATTAGCTTTGGATGCAACAGCAACTATGTATTGTTGAACTGCAATCACTCCAGTCACATGTCAAAATGCAACCGTGTGTTAACTTTCTCAAGATTTCAGGATCATTCTAATAATATCCAACCAAAATGCAAAAGGAATACAATGTTGTATTTAGACATTTACAATTTTAATTAGAATCGCCAAAGAAGTGGTCCAAGGAAACTGAGATAAAATTGAAGTTGTGTCCTCGGATTGTTTTTTCAAAATGTTTGGTCAACATCGAATTGTGACAGAAACATTCTGTACAATTCTATTTACTTTTTTTTGCCATAAATCGCTATCAGCTGAATGTGTTTTAATAACACACAGCAATCCTTGTAAACACATTAATGAATTACTTGGACAATATTTTTAGAATCGCATTGCTTCAGGTGGATGATTAAAGTGAGACAACTCCTCCGAGTGTCAATGCTTCGCCTGCACAGTTCAGACCTTCCCTCCACCAGATCAGCATCAAACTTTCCCCAACACTTCAACAACTTAATACACGCACGCTCAAAAAAAACAAATCGAAAACCCCTCCGTAAACACAAAACGATCCGTCATTCTCATAAAACTACCACTTTGAAACCTCGAATCGGAAAGTTGGAAGTCTCAGACTGACCATTGTTGTCACCAGCGGCAGGAGTGTCGAGTGCCCCAGCGGACAGGCGAAGGAGCGCACAACAAATAAACAGCCAGCACTCCATCTTCCGAAGTAACTTTGCCAGAGGTCACATTGTCCACTCTCGCTTCCACTTCACCCTAAACCAGCGAAGTTTCTTCACCTGTTGCCCAATGACGTCAGAGAGTGGGCGGTGCCCCACTTGCTAGGATTCCTCTGGGTCAAAAACCCCGGATCTCTCCTGCAGCACCGTGCCATTGCAGTGGAAGCAAGCACGCCACGCCAATCATCCTTGTTTTTCTGTGAGAATTTCTAAACATATGTCCAGCTACGCTAAATTATGCTATTTTTACTATCATTATTCCAGATATTTCAAATGAATCAAGACTATGTCTAAGACGAGTTCCTGGTTGCAATGTCTTAAATCCAGCACATTCACAAATTCAGTCATTCATACTGTTGTGGCGGAGGCTACAAAGGAACAATAACACAATGTGTACCCAATGCTGTTATATGTACCGAACACAATTCACTTTGTATAGCAATGCTGTGGTATGTACATGCTGGGTTGGGTTATTGGTGCAGGGCCCCTTTAAGAGTGTCGGGTTACGTGATGACTCATCAGCCCCTGCTTGTAACCCTGCACGGGGCTGGGGTTTTGCAGTCCATGTGGAGATGTGATAAAAGCAGGACACGTTTGGTCCTTTACCAAAAGAAAGTCTCAGCCTGTTGATTTCTGTCGATCCCAACACTGACCATTATTTTTATTTTCTCCCAAAGGTGGTGACTCTTTATGGGATACAATCCCACAGCTGCTAGCTGCTTCCAGTATTCCATGATTCCTCCTGTATGAGTTTAGACAGTGCGTGTTACCATGCTATTCGTCACACAGGGTATCACAGCCAAGTCCAATCTGATGTACACTCAAACACACATTTCCACCAGTGGTCAATGGCTAGTTGATAGTTTGAGATGGAACATGTGTATAGTCTGAAAGTAGTCTACACCTCTGTTGTGAAATGTAAGGTGATGGTTTTAGGTGTGTGTTGCATTTAGCTTCAGGTCCCCCATTGCAGAGTAAAACCATTCATTAGAAATATCTGTAGGTAGAATTTGCATAATGCATCCAATTCAATTCAATGTACAATGTGCAAGAACATGGCTTTAGAACAAATTCAGTGTTCACTATGAGAAAAATCAGTTCGATAGCAAAATACTGCAGATGTTGGAAATCCGAAATAACAACAGAAAATGCTGGAAAAACTCAGCAGGTCAGGCAACATCCGTGGAGAGAAATTTGAGTTGACGTTTCGGGTTGGACCCTTCTTCAAAACTGGAAAGAAAAGAAACTGGATCGGAGGCAGGGCTGCGATCGGACAAAAGAATAAAAGAAACAAAAGAAGTAAAAGAGATTAGAAGCTAGACGAGATGGTAATAGGCTGGGATTAGGTGTAAAGTGTACTGGCAGGGCAAAAGATAGCTGCCAGGTGTGAGAGAGAAACAAAAGGAAAGGGGGGGGGGAAAGGGGTGGAACAATAACAAGAGAAAATGAAATGGGGGCCGAGCTTATGATCTGAAATTGTTGAACTCGATATTAAGTCCGGAAGGCTGCAGACTGCCTAATCGGAAGATGAGGTGCTGTTCCTCGAGTTTACGTTGAGCTTCCGTGGAACAATACAAGAGGCCAAGGACGGTGAGGTCCGAGTGGGAATGGAGCGGTGAATTAAAATGACAGGCGACCGGAAGCTCGGGGTCACCCTTACGGACTGAACGGAGGTGTTCCGCAAAGCGGTCACCCAATCAGTTACTGTTTTATCATGATCTATACATTAATGCATAACCATGTCAAGAAGATGACCACTACTACTACAAAAAATCAACTAAAACAGTTAAAATGTGTTGTGGTGCTTAAAACTGGATATTATTATTTTTAAAAGTAAGCCATAAATCATTGGGGAAACTGCCTATAAAAGTTACCTCCAAATTTAGATTTAGTGCTCTTGCTGTATATAGCAATGGTTATCATAGAATCATACAGCACAGAAGGAGACCATTTGACCCATTGTGCATGAGTCGGCTGTTTGAAAGAGCTGTCCAATTAAACCCACTCCCTTGCTCTTTCCCCATAGCCCTGCAAATTTTACCTTTTTAAGTATATATCCAATTCTCTTTGAAAGTTACTATTGAATCTGCTTCCACCACCCTTTCAGGCAGTGCATTCCTTTGTTATATTGCTAACATTAACAGTGTATGATCAACATTATAAAATGTTTATCAACAGAGAATATGAGAGTATAATTGATTTTGAAAAATGCTATAATGCTTTGGGAAAGATTATTGTGTTTGTGTATCATGTCATTAAAATGAAAGTAACATGTGCCTTCATCCTACTACTTCTCCCCTACTCACTTCCATGGTGATGACCACCTTTAAATAAAAGCACCTTTGAGGGTTGATGAAGATAATACAGTTTATATTGTGTACATGGACATTCAAAAGGCGTTTGATAAAGTACCACATTATCTTGTGAGCAGAATTGAAGCCCATGGGATTAAAGCAGCAGTGACAAGGTGGATTCAAAATTGGCTAAGAAACAGAAAGCAGAGTGTAGTGGTGAACGGTTATTTTTCAGACTGGAGCGAAGTATATAGTGGTGTCTCCCAGGGGTCAGTATTAGGACACTGCTCTTTTTGATCTATATTAATGATCTGGACTTGGATATACAGGGCATATTTTCAAAGTTTGCAGATGACATGAAGCTTGGAAATGTAGTACTCAGTGAGGAGGATAGTAATAGACTTCAGGAGGACACAGACAGACTGATGAAATGGGCAGACACATGGCAGATGCAATTTAACGCAGAGAAGTGTGAAGTGATACCATTTGGTAAGAAGAATAAGGAGAGGCAATATAAACTAAATGGTACAATTTTAAAGGGGTGCAGGAACTGAGAGACCTGGGGGTGTATGTACACAAATCTTTGAAGGTGGCATGACAAGTTGAAGGTGGCATCCTTGGCTTTATAAACAGAGGAATAGAGTACAAAAGCAAGGAAGTTATGCTAAACCTTTATAAATCACTGGTTAGGCCTCAGCTGGATTTTGGGCACCACACTTTAGGAAGGATATCTAGGCCTTAGAGAGGATGCAGAGATTTACTAGAATGGTACCAGGGATGAGGGACGTCAGTTAAATGGAGAGACTGGAGAAGCTGGGGTTGTTCCCCTTAGAGCAGAGAAGGTTAAGGGGAGATTTAAAAGAGATGTTCAAAATCATGAAGGATTTTGATAGAGTAAATAAAGAGAAACTGTTTTCAGTGGCAGGAGGGTCGGTAACACAGGTTTAAGATAATTGGCAAAAGAACCAGAGGCGAGATGAGGAGAATTGTTTTACGCAATGAGTTGTTATGATCTGGAATGCACTGCAGTAAAGGATGGTAGAAGCTGATTCAATAGTAACTTTCAAAAGGTTAATTGGATCAATAGTTGAAAGGAAAAAAATTGCAGGGCTATGGGGAAAGGGCAGGTGGGTGGGACTAATGGATAGCTCTTTCAAAGAGCCTGCACAGTCATGATGGGCTGAATGGCCTCATTCTGTGCTGTATCATTCGATGATTCTATGATCTTTCTCTACAACAGGTCTGCTATAGAATTTAACCAGTTGAAAATAATTTTGTGGAAAAAGAATATATCAGGATAGTTTTTACAGTGAAGAATTATTACGCAGGTTGCATCCTTTTACATTCATTGTATGTAACTCATTTTAATTGTTGCATGATCCAGAAACCAAACACTAATATGAGGTGCTCAAATCCTCCTCGGTGTCTTCTCTTTCTTCTGTGTCTTCCAGTCTTTCTATAAGGATCTGTCTGTTACATGTTCCTTTACCAGTGTACTCATTTTTTCATCTCAGTTTTTTTACAGAGTATGCAGGAAGATGGTAGCTTGCTAGTTTCAAAGTGGGCACTCAGATTTGGTGAGCAGATTACTGTATGGGAGGTGCTGAAATAGGCAACAGTGAGAGAGAAAGTAGAGAAATAACAACAGAAAATGCTGGAAAAACTCAGCAGGCCAGGCAACATCCGTGGAGAGAGAAATAGAGTCAACGTTTCAGGTCGAAACCCTTCTACAGAACTGAGAGAAAAAGCAGGAAATGAAACAAAAGGCAGTTTGGGGGCTGGGAAATGGGGGAGGGGCTGAAAGAAGAGACATTAACAGATATTCAAGGTGAGACGAGATAGTAATAGGATAGGTAAAGAAACAGACAATGGCTCTAAATGAAGTGTGAAATGCGCTGGCAGAGTGAAAGCTGCCATGTGAGAGAGAGAAAAAAGTAAAAGTCACAAACCAAAAGTGTGGATAAAAAATCTAAAAATACTAGCTGAAGTGCCCGGCGGTGCCGAGGGTCTTTTGAGGGCATGTTGTTGTTGGAAGAGAGAGAGAGGGCGACTGGGGGGGGGGGGGAAAGAGAGAGAGCGACTGGGGGGAGGGGAAGAGAGAAAGCGACTGGGGGGGAGGGGAAGAGAGAGAGCGACTGGGGGGGAGGGGAAGAGAGAGAGCGACTGGGGGGGGAAGAGAGAGCGCGACTGGGGGGGAAGAGAGAGCGCGACTGGGGGGGAAGAGAGAGCGCGACTGGGGGGAAGAGAGAGCGCGACTGGGGGGGAAGAGAGAGCGCGACTGGGGGGGAAGAGAGAGAGCGACTGGGGGGGAAGAGAGAGAGCGACTCGGGGGGAAGAGAGAGCGACTGGGGGGGAAGAGAGAGCGACTGGGTGGGAAGAGAAAGAGAGAGCGACTGGGGGGGAAGAGAGAGAGAGCGACTGGGTGGGAAGAGAAAGAGAGAGCGACTGGGGGGGAAGAGAGAGAGAGAGCGACTGGGGGGGAAGAGAGAGAGAGAGCGACTGGGGGGGAAGAGAGAGAGAGAGCGACTGGGGGGGAAGAGAGAGAGAGAGCGACTGGGGGGGGAAGAGAGAGAGAGAGCGACTGGGGGGGGAAGAGAGAGAGAGAGCGACTGGGGGGAAGAGAGAGAGAGCGACTGGGGGGAAGAGCGAGAGCGACGGGGGGAGGGGGGAGTGGAGGGAGGAGGGGGATGGAGGGGGAGGGGGGAGTGGAGGGGGGAAGGGGGAGTGGAGGGGGTGAGGGGGCTGAGGGGGGGAGTGGAGGGGGGGAGGGGGCTGAGGGGGGGAGTGGAGGGGGGGAGGGGGCTGAGGGGGGGAGTGGAGGGGGGAGGGGGAGAGGGAGTGGGGGAAGGGGAAAGGGGGAGGAGTGGGGGAAGGGGGGAGTGGGGGAAGGGGGGGAGGAGTAGGGGAAGGGGAGGAGAGGGGGAGGGGGGAAGGGGGGGAGTGGGGGAAGGGGGGAGGAGTGGGGAGGGGGAGGAGGGGGAGGGGGAGGGGGAGGGGGAGGAGGGGGAGGAGGGGGAGGGGGAGGAGGGAGGGGGAGGGGGGAGGAGGGGGAGGGGAGGAGGGGGAAGGAGGGAGGAGGGGGGAGGAGGGGGAAGGAGGGAGGAGGGGGGAGGAGGGGGAGGGGGGAGGAGGGGGAGGGAGGAGGGGGGGGAGGGAGGAGGGGAGGAGGGGAGTAGGGGAGGGAGGAGGGGAGGGGAGGGGAGGAGGAGGGGAGGGGAGGGGAGGGGAGGGGAGGGGGAGGGGAGGGGAGGGGGAGGGGAGGAGGGGGGGAGGGAGGGGAGGAGGGGGGGAGGGAGGAGGGAGAGGGAGGAGGGGGAGGGGGAGGGAGAGGAGGGAGGGAGGAGGGGGGAGGGAGGAGGGAGGAGGGGGGGAGGGAGGAGGGGGGAGGGAGGAGGGGGGGAGGGAGGAGGGGGGAGGGGGAGGGAGGAGTGGGGGAGGGGGGGGTGGGGGGAGTGGGGGAGGGGGGAGTGGGGGAAGGGGAAGGGGGGCGATGAGTGGGAGGGAGGACGGGGGAGGGGAGGAAGGACGGGGAAGGGGGAGGGAGTAGGGGGAGGGAGGAGGGGGAAGGAGGAGGAGGAGGGAGGGGAGGAGGAGGAGGGAGGGGAGGAGGAGGGGGGAGGAGGAGGGAGGGGGGGAGGAGGAGGGAGGGGGGGAAGAGGAGGGAGGGGGGGAAGAGGAGGGAGGGGGGAAGGGGAGGGAGGGGGGAAGGGAGGGGGAGGGAGGGGAGGGAGGGGGGAAGGGGAGGGAGGGGGGGAGGGAGGAGGGGGAAGGGGGAGGGAGGGAAGGGGAGGAGGGAAGGGGGAGGGAGGGAAGGGGAGGAGGGAAGGGGGAGGGAGGGAAGGGGGAGGGAGGGAAGGGGGAGGGAGGGAAGGGGAGAGGGAAGGGGGAGGGAGGGAAGGGGGAGGGAGGGAAGGGGGAGGGAGGGAAGGGGGAGGGAGGGAAGGGGGAGGGAGGGAAGGGGGGAGAGGGAAGGGGGGAGAGGGAAGGGGGAGAGGGAAGGGGGGGAGAGGGAAGGGGGAGGGAGGGAAGGGGGGGAGAGGGAAGGGGGAGGGAGGGAAGGGGGAGAGGGAAGGGGAGGGAGGGAAGGGGGAGAGGGAAGGGGAGGGAGGGAAGGGGCGAGGGAAGGGGGAGGGAGGATGTGGGGAGGGGGATGTGGGGAGGGAAGGGGAGGGGGGAAGGGGGCAGGGGCAGGGGAGGGGAAGAGGGGGGAAGGGGGCAGGGGAGGGGAAGAGGGGGGAAGGGGGCAGGGGAGGGGAAGGGGGGGAAGGGGGCAGGGGAGGGGAAGGGGGCAGGGGAGGGGAGGGGGGAAGGGGGTGGGGAGGGGGGTGGAGGGGAGGGGAAGGGGGTGCGGAGGGAGGGAAGGGGGGTGCAGAGGAGGGGAAGGGGGCAGGGGAGGGGAAGGGGGGAAGGGGGCAGGGGAGGGGAAGGGGGCAGGGGAGGGGGGAAGGGGGTGGGGAGGGGGGTGGAGGGGAGGGGAAGGGGGTGCGGAGGGAGGGAAGGGGGGTGCAGAGGAGGGGAAGGGGGCAGGGGAGGGGAAGGGGGGGAAGGGGGCAGGGGAGGGGAAGGGGGCAGGGGAGGGGAGGGGGGAAGGGGGTGGGGAGGGGGGTGGAGGGGAGGGGAAGGGGGTGCGGAGGGAGGGAAGGGGGGTGCAGAGGAGGGGAAGGGGGGTGCGGAGGAGGGGAAGGGGGGGTGAGGAAGGGGGGAAGGGGAGGTGGGGAAGGGGGGAAGGGGAGGGGGGAAGGGGTGTGGTGGGGAGGGGGGAAGGGGGGTTGGGGGGTGGGGGGGAAGGGGGGTTGGGGGGTGGGGGGGGAAGGGAGTGTGGGGAGGGAGGGGGTGTGGTGGGGAGGGAGGGGGTGTGGGGGGGTGGAGTGGGGAGGGGGGAGATAAACTTAAAGCACAGGAAACTTTGTGCTATCCGCACCCACCCTCTCCAGAGTTAATGTTGAGAGAGGAGATTCTTATCTCTGTATTTGACAACAAACACTGTTGCTTAGCAACAGCTTCTAAACACTGGGGTGTGGCCCTAAACCTCTGCAGCTAAAGCTGTTGCTATAGCTACAGAACTTGCACAGCTTGACTGTTGAAACAAAGGAAAATAAACAAAGAATAAAAAACAGCTGCTGATTTTTGTGGTGGCTCCAGATTGCTGGATAGCTCACCTCCGGATAGCACAAAGTTTCCTGTACTTATAAAACATTTTTGGTAAATCTTTCTATAACATACACTTTACAACCTCACCAATCTTTTTATTAAAAAAGGGGTCCTCACCGCTCAGTGTTGTACCACAAACAATGGCCGCCGCTTGCTTTTCAGTTGGAAAGATTAGGCCCCGCCCACACAGCCGATTGTCTGTCTCGGTCACCAGGACCCGATTTGGAGCACAGAAGCCCCACCCACTCTCTGTTCCTGTACTAAGATGGCCGCGCAGGCACTCTGTTACACACTGAATCAAAATGGCGTCGCACTGAAACTTTTCGCCCTCCTTGACAAAGATGGCTGCCGTTAACCTGGGGCTGTCTGCAGAAGAAATTTCCTCAGCTGCAAACACAGGATCTTCAGATTATTATTCGGGGCTTTCGATCTACCCCAGTTGCTTATGAAGCCTCCCCACCTACTGACCCTGGGAATGGAGCTGAGGCAGCACACCCTCTCTCCTCTGCCAGTGTTTGTCTCTGCCTAGGCAGGGAGCCTGGGTCTAGAGTTGCACTGCTGGCAGTTGGAGAAGCCTAGGCCCCGGGCCTGGAAAAACGGTGAAAGGTAGGAGAATTATAGAGGTTAGAGAAAAGATTTACAAATTAATTAACTTTTTTAAAAAACAATTTGTGTTTTAAAAGCAACTTTTTTTGCTGGAAATGTAGATTTGAAAAGAAACACGCAGAAAGCGGGAAAAAGAAATGAAAAGTTTAGAATCAAGATGGCGGCGACTCACCTCAGTTCAGAACGATAAGGCCCGCCCACACACGCACCGATTGGTCGACCGTCAGGTCACCAAAGCGTAGGATTGGTCAATCGTCCCGTCACTCGACCGTAGGAGGGCCCGGCCGCACGCGCCAGGAACCCGGCGTACGATTGGTCGACCTCGACGTCACTCGATGCTAATGAGCAGATAATGAGCGGAATGTTGAACATTTTTTGGATACCGCGGGCGCAATTATTGTCTGGCCGAAACGTTAATACGCTTAGGACAGTTCTGGAATCGTCAGCTTTCTTTCAATGTAACACACGTGTAGGTACGCTCTATAACTTTTGAGTTTATTCAATACAGACAGACGGCATGACAGACAGACAGAAGAACCGCTTTATATATATAGACTAGCTGGGGGGAGCCCGGCTTTGCCAGGGCTGTTTTGGGCCGGGCGGTTTAAATCGAGTGCCAGGCTTTGGGGCCTCTCTGTGAATCTGCTGCCAGGCAACATTTTAAATCGAGTCCCAGGCTTTTGGGCCCTGTCTGTGTCCCTTTGTGAATCTGCTGCCGGGCAACATTTCTACCTTTTAATACCTTGAAAGATGAAAGTGAAAGTACTTATAAAAGGTTTTTGGTAAATCTTATGTTATTTTTAAAAGAGATACTAACTTTCAAAGTAGTTTGAGCTGGAAGCTGAAGTCATGGCAGTGAAACAATGGCTGCCACATCCCCGAGATGAAAACGATTAGTCCCGCCCACACACACACACCGATTGGCCAACCATCAGGGGACCGTACTGTAGGATTGGTCAATCGTGACGGCACAGGATTGGTCGAACCTTGACATCAGTCAATCAATGCTAGCAGATAATGAGTTTAATTTTGAAGGTTTTTTGCATAAGGCACGAACAATTTTCGTCCGACCGAAAAGTAAATACGCTTACGAGCGTCCCGGAAGCGTAAGCTTTCTTTGGAGGCAACGCGCGCGTAGGTACGCCGTATAACTTTCGAGCGCATAGCCGGACAGATAATAGGGGCCGAGGTTATGATCTGAAGTTGTTGAACTCGATATTGAGTCCGGAAGGCTGTAAAGTGCCTAATCGGAAGATGAGGTGCTGTTCCTCCAGTTTACGGTGAGCTTCCGTGGAACAATGCAAGAGGCCGCAGACGGTGAGGTCTGAGTGGGAATGGAGTGGTGAATTGAAATGACAGGTGACTGGAAGCTCAGGGTTACCCTTACAGACTGAACGGAAGTGTTCCGCAAAGCGGTCACCCAATCTGCGTTTGGTCTCCCCAAAGTAGAGGCTGCAAGTTCAGGCTGGGAGGGGTGGGGGTCTGGCCAAAGAGGAAGTGGGTAGTAGGGCATGACTTAGTACATGGTAGGTACCAGTTGAAGAGGGTGAAGACTAGAGTGTTAGAGTACTTATGGGATGGATTCTGGGAGAGCTTTGACTTGGAATCACTTGAGTAGTGGGGTTGTACCCTGGGAGCACAGGAAGGATAGGGTCCAGGAAGTTCTCAGCAGGGTAGAAGGAAAAGGTGTCTGAAATCTATGAGCACTTGGGAGGGCTGGAATTTGGGAGCACTGTGGGTCTGGTACATTAAAGGGACTGTGATCTAAGAACATTACAGGAGCTCAGCCCTGGGAGCACTCAAGGCAATGTGGAGGCTGGCAATGATGGGGGGCTGGCATTTGGAAGTACCTGGGGATCTACAGCTGGGACTAATTTGGGGGGTTGAGAGCACTCAGAGATGCGGGTTTGGGAATATTTGAGGTGGGTGATATGGGGTATAGAGAGACTTGTGGGGGAAGGGGAGCAAGGCACACCCAGTCCATTGAGAGAAGAGAGAACAGCTAGGACACTAGAAAAAGGGCAAGGGAGCACTTAGAGGGCCATGAAAGCAGACACAGAGGCCATGGCCAACAGAGCATAGACAGTGTGTATCTTCTCCTTTTTCTTAGGCAGTCCCTCGGAACCGAGGACAACTTGCTTCCACATTAAAAATGAGTTCTCAGGCGACTGATGAGTCCAATGCGCGAACTACAGTCTCTGTCACAGTTGGGGCAGACGGTGGTTGAAGGGGCGGGTGGGTGGGGTGCTTGGGTTGTGTATAGAGTGTATAGCCAGCGATCTGCAAACAGAAATGATGGCCACCTGGTGAAAACAGAGCAGTCTATGACCAGTTAAAAGAGTTTAGAAATGCCTGGTGAAGGTACCTCTGCATCATTTTATCAGGTCACTGATGCCTTTCTAATGCTTTCTTACAATAACAACAACTTGCATTTCTATAGTGGGGGAGAAATTGAAGGCTTTAGCGCCAGCTGCTACCACCATGAAATGGCGAACAGATGGCAGGGGCGCTCTTCTGCCATCTGGTGGCGGATCCATCGGCGCGGGCCATTTTAGAGCTGCCGGTAACGATGCCGGTAAACACCAGCGACAGGGAATTGTAATTGAATGAGATCGTGACGCCAGTGAGTGTGTAACGCTCACTTGACGCCCAATCTCCAACATTGCATTTAGCCCTTGTACTTAACGTCAGCGCAGAACAATGACAGGGAGAGCTGGCATCTCCCAGCAGGAAGCAGGCTGCAGCTGCGATAGTTACAGGCATCATCCCCGATCAGTTGCACCTGACATGGTTCAGCAGTTTCAGTGGCTGTTTACTACTTCCTGCAACTGAAACAGCTTTCTTTAGTTATTTCAAGGTTTTTTGGTAACAGGGAGTGTTGTTTCACGTGCAGAAGACCCCACATTATTTTTTAAAGACGTCTGCTCACAACACTTGCTCACAGTCATGGGGACTGTATTGGCAATTGACCTCACCCTCCAGGATCTACGGCAGAGGGAGTGGAGGTAGCGAGGAAGACAGGAATCTTCGTGTAGAGTCAGAAGGAGAAGGGCCACGAGGGCTGTCAACAGGAGGCCTTACCCACCTAGGGTCTTCCAACAGCATATCTCCTACCTTCAATTAAGCGAGGAGTAGTGTTATAGGAGGCTACGCTTCAGCAAGTTGGTTACAGAACTCTGTCACTTCCTGCAACCAGACCTGCAGCCTGAGAGCAGGCAAACACAGCACTCCCAGTGGCAGTCAAGGCCACCGTGGCACACCACATCCCTTTCACGGAATATCACATCGCTCTTCTGGGCTCAAAGCTGAAATGAGACACACCACAAAAGATTCCAAACACAATTACTCAATTTATCAATAATAACAAGACACATATTTACAATTATACTATTAACTAATCATCCTGGTGCAATCCCTTAGTGTCTGTCTTCGTGTGGCTTTTCCTAGTCTAGTGCTCCTACAAAGTGCTTTGCCAGTGGCTGCAACATGGCTGGTGGAAGGCTGCTGACTTTCGATGAGGGAGACTGCAGATGGCCTTGCAGGATGACCTCGAGCTGCAGCATTAATGCACCTTTTCTTTAAGCCTGTGGCAATCATAACTGTGAATTAGACCATCCCCGATATTGGTCCACCTGTTCGGTGTAACGCCAATAAGCAGCAGTTTTAATGCTGAAATCATGACTAAAATCATGTTAATGAAGAGGGAGGATGAATTTTGCATCTTAACTAGACCATTTTCAGGTGGCGCAGCTTAACCTCATTTAGCCTTAACACTGCCACTTTCTTGGCTTTATCCAATTTTTATCCCAGCACCCTTAATGTAGTAAATCATCCCAAGGTGCTTCACAGGAGCGTTATCAAACAAAATTTGACACTGAGCCACATAAGGAGATATTAGGACCAGGCTTGGTCCAAGAAGTAGGTTTTAAGGAATGTCTTAGAGGAGAGAGAGGTAGAGAGGCGGAGAGGTTTAGGGAGGGAATGCTAGAGCTTAGGGCCTCGGCAGCTAAAGGCACAGCCGTCAGTGGTTGAGCGGTGAAAATCTGGGATGTGCAAGAGGCCAGAACTGGAGGAACGCAGAGATCTCGGAGGGTTGTAAGGCTGAAGGATGTTACAAAGATAGGGACATGCTTTTTTGTAACAATTTCAAACATTCAGTTGTGTGAGTGATGGGGGGAAGTTGTTATTTATGCAAAGACAAGAATAATACAGACTTCTTATTAAGTGCCTAATCAATTAAATAGGGCTAACTGTTTCCAAACCATATCACTAAGGCTTCTGTTTTATGTGACTTAATAAATCAAATTTTATTTTTAATTACATGAGATTCTGGAATTTTTATACTATTTTGGACCACAATTCTGTCATTCTTTATTTAGGTCCATTGGTTTAAAGTCAAATTCTGATTTTATTACATGGGACTGTAGAATTTTTACTGGCAGTTTGGATACATATGCTGTGATTCTGTTCATTTTCCTTGTGTAAACTACAAACGAGTGCAATGATCTATCAACTAGCTTTCACCTGAGCATAAAATGGCCTCTTTGCCTGCAGGAATCACATCAATATGAAATGTTATATCATTTACATAATATCTTAGTAACTTTACAAATATAATTTCACAAGAACTCAAAAATCTCAATTGTGTATCAATAATATACAAATATTGAAGGTGAGAACCACGACACACATCTTATTACATGCCTGATCTTAATTTTATTTGGAAAATTGAAAATATTTTCTCCCTTCTCTAGCTGGGGAATATATTTCCTATTTTTCAAGTAAAATGTTAGTGTCAGTGAAATAATGTAATAACAGTAACTTTGGAGCTTTGCTGAACTGAAAAACAGCATATTACCAGCTTGCAGTGAGTTTCTTGCTCATCAACTTTAAGTCCAAGCCCTAGTCCTCAACAATTTTGGAGCTTTTGATAAATTAAGGCATTGTGGTCTCATTGAGAAGCTGATCTCTTGTGGTTTATCTGGTGAGCTGTTGAACTGGTTAGACAACTTCTTTATAGGAAGCAAATAATTTTGATAGTGGGCATTTGTGTTATTTTAATACCTCTGAAGGAATTCCTCAGCGAGGTGTTTCGAGGCTCCATTCTGTGTCTTGTCTTCAATAACCTGGTGGATCTCATCAAAAGTACTGATGTTCTTTGTTGATGACACATTCTCTAAAAAGTGGTTAACTCCCTGCTGGAAAATAACCAATTAGTGAATTCCTGCCGATAGATAGATACAGAATTAGATAAAAATGATTCTGTCCTTAGCTGAGAAGATCTACTCAATATTGATTGGCAGTGATGCTATCCACTCACCTCTGCTTTATAGAGTACCAAACTTTCCTTGTTTAAAACATTCTGCTCCTTGTCTTGCTGCTCTACATTGTGGCATTAAGTGGCAAATAAAAGAAAATGAATAAAAAACTTGCAATTCTGTAGCACTTTTCATGACCCCAAAGCACTTTACAGCCAATGAAGTACTTTTGAAGTGTCGTCACTGTTGTAATGGTTTTTTTCATTCGTTCATGGGATGTGGGCGTTGCAGGCAAGGCCAGCATTTATTGCCCATCCCTAGTTGCCCTTGAGAAGGTGGTGGTGAGCTGCCTTCTTGAACTGCTGCAGTCTGTGTGGTGAAGGTGCTCCCACAGAGCAGTTAGAGAGGGAGTTCCAGGATTTTGACCCAGCGACGATGAAGGAACAGCGATATACTTCTAAATCAGGATGGTGTGTGACTTGGAGGGGAACTTGGAGGTGGTGGTGTTCCCATGCACCTGCTGCCCTTGTCCTTCTAGGTGGTAGTGATCGCGGGTTTGGGAGGTGCTGCCGAAGAAGCCTTGGCGAGTTGCTGCAGTGCATCTTGTAGATGGTACACACTGCAGCCACGGTGCGCCGGTGGTGGAGGGAGTGAATGTTTAAGGTGGTGGATGGGGTGCCAATCAAGCGAGCTGCTTTGTCTTGAATGGTGTCGAGCTTCTTGAGTGTTGTTGCAGCTGCACTCACCCAGGCAAGTGGAGAGTACTCCATCATACTCCTGATTTGTTACTTGTAGATGGTGGAAATGCTTTGGGGAGTCAGGAGGTGAGACACTCGCCACAGAATACCCAGCCTCTGACCTGCTCTTGTTGCCACAGTATTTATGTGGCTGGTCCAGTTAAGTTTCTGGTCAATGGTGACCCCCAGGATGTTGATGGTGGGGGATTCAGCGATGCTAATGCTGTTGAATGTCAAGGGGCGGTGGTTAGATGCTCACTTGTTGGAGATAGTCATTGCCTGGCACTTGTGTGATGCGAATTTTACCTGCCACTTATCAGCCCAAGCTGAAAGTTGTCCAGGTTTTGCTGCATGCAGGCATGGACTGCTTCATTATCTGAGGAGTTGTGAATGGCACTGAACATTGTGCAGTCATCAGCGAACCACCCCAGTTCTAACCTTATGATGGAGGGAAGGTCATTGATGAAGCAGCTGAAGATGTTTGGGCCTAGGACACTGCCCTAGGAAAACACTGTGTAGGAAAATATGGCAGCCAATTTGCATAAAGCAAGGCCCCACAAACAGCAATGAAATAAATGACCAGAAAATCTGTTTTGGTGATGTTGGTTGAGGGATAGATATTGGCCAGGACACCATGAGACCTCCCTTACTCTTCTTCAAGTTGTGCTATGGGAGTAAAACCTCGCATGATTGGCTTCAGGCACTGACTGACTCACTGGAAGCAATATTTAAATGACTTACCTGGATGAGTGCAGCTGCAACAGCAGTCAAGAAGTTCAACACCATCCAGCACAAAGCAATCCATTTGATTGCCACCTAATCCACGAGCCGAAATGTCCACCCCCTCCATCATTGGTGTACGGTGACTGCTGTGTGTATTATCTACAGGATGCACTCCAGCAACTTGCCAAGACATTTTTGGTAGCACCTCCCAAACCTGCAAACTCCACCACCTGGAAGGACAAGATAAGCAGATGTATGGAAACACCATCACCTCCAAGTTCCCTTCCTAGTCATAAACTATCCTGACTTAAACATATATCACCATTCCTTCATTGTGCTGGGTCAAAATCTGGGAACTCCCTACCTAACAGCATTGTGGGAGCACCTTCACCATGTGGACTGCAGTGGTTTAAGAATACCCGGGTCTGAAATTTAGACATTTGCCCTGCACTCCCCACCCACCCCAGCTCCACATGAAACCCACTCCGGATCAAAAATCAACCTAATTACTTCTAACAATTTGTTTATGTGTCCTGCTCCAATTTAAAGGTTCTTCAGCTCTACCTCACTACTACTTCTCTCAACCCCTCCACGGTCTCAAAATTGTCAAACTGCTTCGCCGACATCCCGTTCTGGATGAGCAGAAATTCTCTCCAATTAAATATTGGGAAGACCGAAGCCATTGTTCCCTAGTCACTGACTCTGACCACATATCAGTGGCGTAACTAAGACCGCCTATTTCCACCTCCATAACATTGCCCGTCTCTGTCCTTACCTCAGTTCATCCGCTGCTGAAACTCTCATCCATGCCTTTGTTACCTCTAGATTTGACTATTCCAATGCACTCCTGGTTGGCCTCCCACATTCTACCCTACCTAAACTTGAGGTCATCCTAACTCGCACTAAGTCCTGTTCATCCATCACCCCTGTGCTTGCTGACCTAAATTGGCTCCCAGTTAAGCAACGCCTCAATTTCAAAATTCTCATCCTTGTTTTCAAATCCCTCCATATCTCTGTAATCTCCTCCAGCCCCACAACCCCTCTGAGATATCTGCGCTTCTATAATTCTGCCCACTTGAGCATACCTAATTATAATCGCTCAACCATTGGTGGCCGTGCCTTCTGTTGCCTAGGCCCTAAGCTCTGGAATTCCCTGCCTAAACCTCTCCGCCTCTCTTTCCTCCTTTAAGACGCTCCTTAGAACCTACCTCTTTGACCAAGCTTTTGGTCAACTACCCTACTTTCTTCTTATGTGGCTCAGTGTCAAATTTTTTGTCTTATAATACTCCTGTGAAGCACCTTGGCACATTTTACTACATTAAAGGCACTATATAAATAAAAGTTGGTGTTGTAGTTCATATATTCTTTATGTGTTCTTTTTTATGACCATTTCAGGTTTCTTTTTAAGTTGCGTGGTTGCTCGTGTGAGGTCACAAGTTTTGCTGTAGGTGGCCCAGTCATGTAATATAATGTGGCACCCCATAATTCTCAGGTAAGGCCTCACAGCGTCGGCGGGAATTCAACGGCAGCAGCAGAGCTATAAAAGTCCCAGAGATCAGGTAAGGCCTCAAAGCGTCGGCGGGAATTCAGCGGCAGCAGTGGGGCTATAAAAGTCCCAGAGATCAGGTAAGGCCTCAGAGCGTCGGCGGGAATTCAGCGGCAGCAGTGGGGCTATAAAAGTCCCAGAGATCAGGTAAGGCCTCACAGCGTCGGCGGGAATTCAGCGGCAGCAGCAGGGCTATAAAAGTCCCAGAGATCAGGTAAGGCCTCAGAGCGTCGGCGGGAATTCAGCGGCAGCAGCGGGGCTATAAAAGTCCCAGAGATCAGGTAAGGCGTACCAGTCTCCAGTCTGGGAACTCGGAGGGAAGGAGAGGTAAAAAGTAATCCAAGTGTGACGTCACCAGAAAGCAGGTAAGTGATTGGTTGGTAAGTATTTCTCCCTTTTTAAGCTTAAATCTCTTTGGTTTATAGTTTCTAAGGTGCGATATTCATCATCTAGAATCGGGACAGAGGGTATTTAAAAATAATATCAAATTTAACTAATTACATAGAATGGGAGATCAGGTGATTTGTTGCTACTGCAATATGTGAGAGCTGGTGGACACCATTGATGCTCACGGTGATCACATTTGCAGTAAGTGTTGGCTGCTCGAGGAATTCCGGCTCCGTGTTGAAGAGCTGGAGTCCAAGCTTCAAACACTGAGACACATCAGGGAGGGGGAGAGTTACCTGGACTCTGTGTATCACGAGGTAGTCACACCAATTAGATTAATTAATTCAGATGTAGTCCATGGCCAGGGTCAGGATGGTGTGACTAGAAGTGAGGCAGGTACGGGGTTCCAGGAGGTAGTGTTGGAGGAGCCGCAGCCCTTGCACTTGTCCAACAGGTTCGAGGCTCTTACTCCCTGTGAGGATGGGAACAGGGACTGCGGGGAGGATGAGCAACCTGGCCACAGCACCGTGGAGCGGGGGGCCATTCAAGTGGGGGGAGTTAAAAGAAATGTTGTAGTGGTAGGGGATAGTATCGTTAGGGGGATAGATAGAGTTCTTTGCAGCCGAGAGCGAGAGTCCCGAAGGCTGTGTTGCCTGCCTGGTGCCAGGGTTAAGGACATCTCCTCTGGACTGGAGAGAAACTTGGAGTGGGAGGGGGAGGATCCAGTTGTCGTGGTCCATGTTGGTACCAACGACATAGATAGGACAAGGATGGAGGTTCTGCTGAGGGAGTTTCAGCAGCTAGGGGCCAAATTAAAAAGCAGAACCACAAGGGTAATAATCTCTGGATTATTACCTGAGCCACGAGCGAATTTGGCTAGGACAAATAAAATCAGAGAGTTAAATGCGTGGCTCAAAGACTGGTGTGGGAGAAATGGGTTTTGCTTCCTGGGACACTGGCACCAGTACTGGGGCAGGAGGGAGTTGTTCCATTGGGACGGGCTTCACTTGGCCAGTGCTGGGACTAGAGTCCTGGCGGATCATATAACTAGGGCTGTAGAGAGGGCTTTAAACTAACTAGTGGGGGGGAGGTTCCTAGAGAGCAAATAATAAAAATGACAACAGAGAAGGTCATAGACTTAGGTAGCAGTGGGGAAATTAAAAACCAGAGCGTGTCAGGAAGGGGCAGAAGGTATGGAGTAAAAGGTAAAGTAATAAAAAGGGCAAAAGCAGGAACTAAGTGTCACAAAACATATTTGAAAGTTCTCTATCTGAATGCACGTAGCATTCGTAACAAAATAGACAAGTTAATGGGACAAATAACTACATATGGGTATGATCTTGTGGGCATTACAGAAACATGGCTGCAGGGTGACAATGCCTGGGAATTAAACATACCAGGTTATTTAACGATCAGGAAGGACAGGCAAGAAGGAAGGGGAGGTGGGGTGGCTATGTTAATAAAGGAAGGAATCACTGTAATACAGAGAAATGATATTGGGTCAAAAGATCAGGATAATGAAACAGTTTGGGTGGAGATAAGGAATAATAAGGGGAAAAAAACACTAGTGGGCGTAGTCTATAGGCCTCTGAACAGTTGCAACTCTGTTGGACGGAGTATCAATCAGGAAATAGTTGAGGCTTGTAATAAGGGAACATCTATAATTATGGGGGATTTTAACTATCATATTAATTGGACAAATCAAATTGGGCAGGGCTGCCTTGAGGATGAGTTCATTGAGTGTATTAGGGATGGGTTTCTTGAGCAGTATGTAACTGAACCGACCAGGGGGCAAGCAACCTTAGATCTGGTCCTGTGTAACGAGACAGGATTAATTAAAAATGTCCTAGTAAAGGATCCCCTTGGAATGAGTGACCATAACATAGTTGAATTCCATATTCAATTAGAGGGTGAGAAGGTTGGATCTCAAACAAGCGTGCTAAGCTTGAATAAAGGAGACTATGAAGGTATGACAGCGGAATTGAGTAGAGTGGATTGGGAAAATAGATTAAAGGGTAAGACGATACATGATCAGTGGTGTACATTTAAGGAGTTATTTTACAACTTCCAAAAAAAATATATTCCACTGAGAAGAAAAGGGTGTAAAAGAAAAGACAGCCATCCGTGGCTAAGTAAAGAAATTAAGGATAGTATTCGACTAAAAACAAGGGCATATAAGGTAGCCAAATCTAGTGGGAGGATAGAGGATTGGGAAAACTTTAAAAGACAGCAAAAAATAACAAAAAGATTGATTAAGAAAGGGAAGATAGATTATGAAAGTAAATTAGCAAAAAATATAAAAACAGATAGTAAGAGTTTTTATAGTTATATAAAAAGAAAAAGGGTGGCTAAAGTAAATGTTGGTCCCTTAGAGGATGAGACCGGGAAATTAATGGTGGGAAATATGGAGATGGCAAAAACACTGAATGAATATTTTGTATCAGTCTTTACAGTAGAAGACACTAAGAATATCCCAACACTGGACAAACAGGGGGCTATAGGGGGGGGGAGGAGCTAAACACGATCAAAATCACTAAGGAAGTGGTACTCGGAAAAATAATGGGACTCAAGGCGGATAAATCACCTGGACCTGATGGCTTACATCCTAGGGTCTTGAGGGAAGTGACGGTAGGGATTGTGGATGCATTGGTAATAATTTTCCAAAACTCCCTGGACTCAGCAAAGGCCCGGCAGACTGGAAAACTGCTAATGTAACACCCTTAATTAAAAAGGGCAGTAGACAGAAGGCTGGAAACTATAGACCGGTTAGCCTAACATCTGTGGTAGGTAAAATTTTGGAGTCCATTATTAAGGAGACAGTAACAGGACATTTGGATAATCATAATTTAATAGGACAAAGTCAGCATGGTTTTATGAAGGGGAAGTCATGTTTGACAAATTTGCTGGAGTTCTTTGAGGAAGTAACATATAGGGTGGTTAAAGGGGAACCAGTGGACGTAGTGTATTTAGACTTCCAAAAGGCATTTGACAAGGTGCCACACAAAAGATTATTGCTTAAGATAAAAAAATCACGGGATTGGGGGTAATATTCTAGCATGGATAGAGGATTGGCTATCTAACAGAAGGCAGAGAGTTGGGATAAATGGTTCATTCTCAAACTGGCAATCAGTAACTAGTGGTGTTCCGCAGGGGTCAGTGCTGGGTCCCCAACTCTTTACAATCTATATTAACGATTTGGAGGAGGGGACCAAGTGTAACATATCAAAGTTTGCAGATGATACTAAGATGGGAGGGAAAGTAGTGAGTGAGGAGGACATAAAAAACCTGCAAGGGGACATAGACAGGCTAAGTAAGTGGGCAGAGACTTGGCAGATGGAATACAATACTGGAAAGTGTGAGGTTATGCACTTTGGCAGGAAAAATCGTCGAGCAAGTTATTGTCTTAATGGCAAGAAACTGGAAAGTACTGAAGTACAAAGGGATCTGGGGGTCCTGGTGCACAAAACTCAAAAGGTTAGTATGCAGGTGCAGCAAGTGATTAAGAAGGCCAATGGAATGTTGGCTTTCATTGCTAGGGGGATAGAATATAAAAATAGGGAGGTATTGCTTCAGTTGTACAAGGTATTGGTGAGACCGCACCTGGAATACTGCATCGAGTTTTGGTGTCCATACTTAAGAAAGGACATACTTGCTCTCGAGTCAGTACAAAGAAGGTTCACTCGGTTAATCCCGGGGATGAGGGGATGGACATATGAGGAGAGGTTGAGTAGATTGGGACTCTACTCATTGGAGTTCAGAAGAATGAGAGGCGATCTTATTGAAACATATAAGATTGTGAAGGGGTTGGATCGGGTGGATGCGGGGAGGATGTTCCCGATGATGGGTGAAACTAGAACTAGGGGGCTGCTCTTTCAAAACTGAGATGAGGAGGAACTAAATCACTCAGAGGGTGGTAGGTCCATGGAATATGCTGCCCCAAAAAGCTGTAGAAGCTACATCATTACATAAATTTAAAACAGAAATAGACAGTTTCCTAGAAGTAAAGGGAATTAAGGGTTACGGGGAGCGGGCAGGAATTTGGACATGAGTCTAGGTTCGGATCGGTCATGGCCCTGTGGGTAGCGGAGCAGGCCCAGGGGCCGTGTAGCCTGATCCTGCTATTTCGTGTGTCTAATTCTGTTAGATTCAGGAGATGGTTCTGTGATAGTAGATTGGCGATTAGGATCAGATCAGCCATGATCTTATTGAATGGCGGAGCAGGCTCGAGGGGCCGATTGGCCTACTCCTGCTCCTATTTCTTATGTTCTTATGTTACATTTACACTGCCACCTACTGGTACAGTACCTTTAGAATCTGGAAACCACTCACTAGTTTTAATAGGCAAGTGTGGGAAATGTTATTTATTAACAACCTGATCCTAGGCTGAAGTAATTCTATAGTCATATGAATCGTCTTCAGTTTCCTACTCGTACTCCTTATGATTCTGCTTTCCTGCTGAAGTACAAGAAGGTTGATGGCTGGCAGATTCACCGTGCTTAATTGCACAATCTCAAGTGAAATGAGGTCAAGAAATTTGCATATGAGGATGTGTCCCAGTGGGTGGTTGAAGGACATCAAAAGGGATTGTGGCTGGGCTGAGATGAAAGTGGGAAGATAAAGGCTTTCTTACTAGGAATCCTTTGTATTATGTTAATATACCCAAAGTTGCTTCTGCATATCAGTACCAGGAAAAAGGGTTAACCATGACTTTACTTGCGGTTTATTTTGTATACCTAAATTACATTTTCACTCATCAAAAACTAGTACTTCAAATTGACACAGAGGCAGTTAATAAATTGGCACAGATGAGAAGCCAGTTATTGCAGTTAAGGAAGAGTTCTAATAGGCTACAAAGAATCAGATAGAATAAGAAAATGGAAATGGAAACAACAATGGTTGTGGAGATAGTGGCATAAATACACACATTTTGTTTCTTGTAACAACGTCACAGTTGGCCTCTGTATTGCTTACAAATCTCAAAAGTCAATCAGCTTACTGTCCCATCAGTTCTTTTCCAAATTAAAAAAAATCACTGGCAAGCAAAAACTGATGAATACTGTGTGCGCACGTATTTAACTATGCCAGTAAGAAATTTGCTTTTCCTCATTGAACAACATTGCAAGGGGCAGTAGGACAACATTGCTTTGTGCAGAACACCTATCCTTTATTACAGCACTATTGTAGGCATCGGAGAAAACATGTTAAAATAAGTTTTGTTCACAATGTAGCTTGCGTTAATGGAAAATATTTTTTGGTTGAGTTATTTTACACCCTCTGATTTCTGCAGCACGTTCTTGATCCCCTGCCTGAAGAACAAGAAAAACCTGTTAGGGTAGCAGCTCTTGTGCCCAGTACATGCAATTTTGCTCAACTCCCCTGAGTGATTGAAGAGGTTTCCCGCTTTGTGCATTGGTTGTACTATTTTTCTGTACAAATTGTATGTGGTGAGGTGCATTGTTCGGGATTATTAAAATCCGTTTTTACACTTTTCTACTGCTAGACTCCTGTTCTTTTGTGAATGATGAATCAGTTAAAAAAAACTTCCTCTTGAATTTGAGACTCCAAAATGTTTGTTTTCTTACCAAAAATCAGGTCACACCCCTAAGCATTATTTAATAAAAGAAAGATTGTATATGTTCTCCTGTGCACAATTTACAAGAATTTGTATTTCCCCAATATCATAGTCAAGGTCAAGAATGAACCAAGTGTTACATGACACCTCAGAGAGAAAACAAAAAGTACAAACTAAAGCCATTTACAATGGTTGGAATTTTGTCCAGGTAGGCAGGTTGGAGGCAGGTGGGAAACCCCAGAGGCCCCCCTGGGGGGTGGTTCGGGGAACGGCTGGCTTGGGGATCGGCGTAGGTGGGGTGTCAGGGATTGGGGGGGTCATCGGGGGCAGGGGGGGGGAGTGGTCAGCCGGGGATCGGTGGGAGGCGCGGGGGTTGGAGGATCAGCTGGGTGGGGGCGGTGTTGGGGATCAGCGGTGGGGGGGAGGGAGAGTGGATCAGGGCCGGCCACCGGAGGATTGTGGCCGGTCTCAGCATCATCGTGGGGTGGGGGTGGGGAGAGGCCTCATAGCGGGGATTGGAGGCCTGGGGAGGTGATCTGTAGCAGTTGGCGCAGACTCCATGGAATTTTAGATTATGAATATATACCCTTATTAAAAACTGGATATGCTGTTTGGGGGGGAAGCAGTGGAAAACACTCAAGCTGAAGGTGGCTGACGTAACCAGGTTGCATTCGTATGGTTACGAACTGTCCTTGGGAACAATGGCCCGAAAGGCCCACTCCCAAGTCATGAATAACGAGGCTGGCGACTCATTTTTTTCTGGAGAAGATGAGCTCGTTAAGTTAATCGGCTGGGAGGTCGAAACGAGATCTAAACCATCCAAACCTGGGAGGAAGCCTGGAAACCATTTCCCTGAGGCCATATGTCCATTAAAACCACAGACAATGGTCTGTGTATTGGAGGGGTATATCAGAGAGTAGTTTGGATAGCTCTCTCTCTCTCTCTCCTGCCCTCCACACAACAGAACATCAAGAGGAGCTGAGCCTTGCTCTTCCAACCGAGATGGACTTCGACTCAGACTGGGATTCGCATGCCGCAAGGCCGGTACGGAACCAGGTAGCCGAGACGGACGGGAGGAAGCTGCAAGCAAGATCAAGGGCAATCTAGGTGAGCATTGCCAAGCCTACACACCCACAAGATCACTTAGCTGTGTGAGGGAGTGCCTGTATGTTCCTACCAAACCAGAGGGGGTTTAGAGTTGGAAGGGTCCTGTGATAGTTTAGTTCACGGGAGGGTGTTTTTAGGCTGTGGTAAGTCAGCACGGCAGGGGCTTGTTGGACAAGTCAGGGTTGTACTGTTTTAAACTGTACTGTTGTGTTCACACCGCTTGTACTGTATGCAAGTGGAATGGTTTTGTCAACCTTAATAAACACTGTAGGGGTGAGCCTGAAAACGCTGTCCGTGTTCAAATCTGTCTTCAGTAATCCGTATCGTCCAGAACTTGTAGTAAGGGGGGTTGCATGCTCACTACGGGCAGGGCAAAACCACTTACAATAATTGGCGATTGCGGCAAGGCCCATAGGAAATTGGCCACTGCAAAAACCGGTTACGGATCAGAGGCCTCATGGTGGGGTTGCCAATCGTGGGGGGTGGGTTAGTTAGGGACCCTGGATCCAGGAGGGAGGTATAAAGCCACTTACCTCCTGGATCCACCAGTCCCCGCCTCAGTCTAACTGCCGGGTTTCACAAATTGTGTGAAACACGTTCACAGGCAGTTAAAAACAAAATGGAGGTGAAAAGAGAGGCTTCCAGCTTCATTGCAATATTTAAATTGACATACCGCCCCCTGGCAGCGGGTTGGTTGCCGGACCCCATCCCGGAAGTGGGCGGGTTAGAGGCGGGATCAGGTCGGGAATTCCATTTTTAACAATTTAACTGCCCCCACGCTCCAAACACACCTTTTTTCTAGGAGAAAATTCCAGCCAATAAATTACTACATTTGAGATTGGCTAATTCAAGAGAGACCAGGGATCAAACTGGGCCTACTTCATCCTCTGCCCCCATTGACATTCTTGGCCTCATGACCTTTTGCATTACAAAAGCTGACAGCAAGAAGCTTGGTTTCCTTTCATGCCACACACTTCTCTCTGATGTACTGTACTATGAACAGGAAACCTCCAGATTCTTCTCTAGAACCTTCACACATTTGTATAAATATTTCCTAATATTCCCATTAACAGTACTCCTCTATTTAGTCTTGTATGGCATGTTTTAGCAACTTAACAAAAGAGTGGATAGGCTGGGATAAGTTAATGCTGGATTGTGACAGCTTAAAGCTCTGACGTTAACAATGGAGTAGAAGGCGCACACTGTAGGCCAGAGTAGACAACATCCCAACTACAGACTTGTACTTCATTGGCTGTAAAGTGCTTTGGGATGTCCTGAGGCCGTGAAAGGTGCTATCTAAATATAAGTGTTTCCTTTTATTTATTTCTGTGTGCCAGAGCTAGCTTCTCCACAAGCCAAGCTATTCCAGTGCAGCTTAGACTCTGGCATCAACTGGACAATGTGAAAGATTGCCCTGGTATGTTCTGTTTGCAAAAGACTGGATACAGTATATTGAACCAAATCAATTACTACACTGTCATCCTCCTCCCAATCATCAGTAAAGTGATGGAAGGAGTCATCAGTAGTGCAAATGGCAACATCTATCCAGTTGCTCACAGATGCAAAGTTCGGGTTCTGACCTAACTACTTGGCTCCAGATCTCATCATAGCCTTGATCCAGGCATGGACACAAGGCATAAATGCCAAAAAACAGAAAGTAGCTGCCCTCAACATCAAAGCACCATTCAACTGAGTGTGGCACCAACGAACCCTAGCAAACCTGAGGTCAATGGTGGTCAAAGGGAAACCCTCCTGTGGCTGCAGTCATACAATGCACAAAGATGGTTGTGGTTGTTGGAGGCCAATCGTGCAGCCCCAGGATATCACTGAAGAAGTATAAAAAAAAGCTCTCCTGCAAGCCCAGAGCAGATAATTTATCCTGACACTTCAATGCAGTGCTGAAGGAGTGCTACATTGTTGGAGGTGCAAGCTTTCATGAGACTTTAAATTCAGGCCCTTTCTGCCTGTTCCAGTAGTTCAAGTGTACATAAAAGATCCCATGGCACTATTTGAAGAGCAAGAAGTTAGTGTTCCAGTCAACATCCCTTCCTCAGCCAACACTACCAAAACAGATCAACTGGCCATTCACCTAATTTGTTACTTGTAACAGCTTGCCGTGTTTGCCTTTATACCAATGACTTTAAAAGTAACTCTGATTCGGAAGTGCTTTGGCACATCCATCGGACATCATAAGGCACTACTTTCTTTTTAATGTCTGATGGACAACATGCTAACAATCCAGTAATCAAGGGTGGTGATATGGTAAAGCTGGGTGTTATTAATATATACATATATAGGCAAGCTATCCCCATGATTATGAATAATGAGGGACAGCATGAAAATATGGTAGTGAAGTTAACTACACACATTATGTACACTTCTGTAACCAAGTTGTCAGCTCCAGAAAATCATGCTCAAACTACAGTGTTATGATCAGACCACACCTTAAGTAATGTATCCCGTCATGGTCCTCGAGACACAAAGACACTCAAGAAGTTCACAAAAGAGCCAGGAGGCTGATCCTTAATTTCAAAGAGGTGAGGTTTGAAGAAAGACTGAAAAATTTGTGGCTTTGTAGTCTTGAAAGGAGACAACTGAGACGTAACCATATAAAGATATGCGACAGCAAACGGTATGAGAAAGGTAGATCTGGAAAATTACTTCATACTAAATTGCGACAGAGGACACAGGTTCAAAGTAGTAAAAGGTAAATTTAGTATCACTTTTATTGCTGGATAACCGTGGGTAGAAAACAGAAGACTGCAATACAGTATGTACTTGAGAACCAAGAGGATGTAGAAAAGTGTAGGTCAAAAAACTAGTGAAGAAATAGAAATATTTGCAAGCAAATTTTGTCTTTTGAGATTGACTCCTCAATGGAGTGAATCAGCAAACATACTGCCAGCAAGCAACAGGCGAAGCTGAAATCCAAAGTTACTTGATTGAATATTTTGAGGAGGTAACAAGGAGGGTCGATGAGGATAGTGCATTTGATGTCATCGACATGGATTTTAGCAAGGCTTTTGACAAGGTCCCACATGGCAGACTGGTCAGATAAGTAAAAGCCGATGAGATCCAAGGGAAAATGGCAAGTTGGATTCAAAATTGGCTCAGTGGCAGGAAGCAAAGGGTAATGGTCGCCGGGTGTTTTTGTGACTGTAAAGGCTGTTTTCAGTGGGGTTCCGCAGGACTCAGTACTAGATTCCTTGCTTTTTGTGGTATATTATATCAATAATTTAGACTTCAATGAAGGGGGCATGATTAAGAAGTTTGCAGATGATACAAAAATTGGCAGTGTGGTTGATAGTGAGGAAAAAAGCTGTAGACTGCAGGAAGATATCTGTAATACCCACTGGAAATGTTATGTACGCTAAGTATGGTTATCAATCTTTAACTTAGACACTGTATTATCATTGTTATAAATCCCTGGGTTAAAGTTGCCCATGTGAAGGTACGGCAAGAACTTTTAAGGACACTAGGGGCTAGATTTTCAGTCGCTTGCGCCAGCAGTTAGCGCCTTAAGAGAAGTGTTTTTCGGGCGCTATGCGTGTAGCGCCCGGGCGCAGCGCAGTTTGCGCCCCGCCCCAAATTAAGTTGCCCGTTAGCGCCGGCGCAAAGTTTAGCGCCCGGCCGGATGCGCGCGCAGAAAATGACGTCACATCCTCGTGCAACGCCCTTTGTGCGCCCCGATTCCAAACTTCAGTCGGACCGCCCCATTGTGCGGCTGGCGGCCGGAGCGTTTGGAAAAAGGAACGCAACACAACCAGTGCGGGCCCCGGGGGGCGCAAATTAAAGGGGACGTACTCTCCAGTATAAAGGCCAGCCTTTTTTCAGAAAACACTCTTGTGCAACGCTTTCTGGAGACACAACAAGGAGGATAGCTAACTGGTTTCAAGCAGCAAGAGCCAGGTATTTTTGGACTCAGGCCAGAGCGCTGCAAGTGGCCTTTTGGAAATTAGAGTGTTTGCCAGGATTTGATGGGGGTTGCATGGGGTGCCAACGCGGAGCTGCAGCTCCATGTCCGTAGGGCTCGCAGACGCATTGTGAGAGGGGCAGCCCTGGCTAGAGGCAGAGGGGGCTTCAGGCGTCGGTCACGTAGGCCTTACCCAGTCAGGCTATACCGCCAGCAGCGCTCCTACCTAAACATGAGTGCCGCGCGATGTGTTAAAAGGCTCCGATTCCGAAAGGAGGTGATTGCAGAGATCTGCCACCTGCTTCGCCGAGACCTGCGGCCAAAGCTCAGGTGCAGGACGTCTCTGTCGGTGGAAGTGAAGGTGACGGTGGCATTGAACTTCTATGCCACCGGCTCCTTCCAATACGCTGCTGGGGACATAGCAAACATCTCCCAGTATGGCGCGCATCGCTGCATCCGCCAGGTGACCGAAGCACTGTTCAGAAGGAGAAGCCAATTCATCTCCTTCCCCATGGCCCTGGAGAGCCAGCATCAGCGCGCATTGGGATTTTCCAGACTCGGGGAATTCCCCTTGGTGCAGGGCGCCATTGACTGTACGCATGTGGCTTTGCGGGCCCCTCTGGAGCATGGCGAGCAGTATCGCAACAGGAAGGGCTACCATTCTCTGAATGTGCAGCTGGTCTGTGACCACAAGCAGCGCATCATGGCAGTCAATGCCAGCTTCCCAGGCAGCAGCCACGATGCCTTTATCCTGCGGCAGAGTACTGTGCATGACATGTTCCAGGCACAGCCTCCCCCAAGAGGATGGCTACTCGGGGACAAAGGCTATCCTTTGTGCACCTGGCTCATGACCCCGCTCCGCGCGCCCAGGACCGCTGCTGAAGAGGCCTACAACGAGAGCCATCAAACCACCCGCAACATCATCGAGCTAACTATTGGGGTCCTCAAGCAGTGGTTCCGCTGCCTTGATCGCTCCGGAGGAGCTCTCCAGTATTCGCCGGACCGGGTCTCCCAATTTGTGGTGGTTTGCTGCATGCTACACAACCTGGCTATCCGCAGGACTCAGGCACTGCCACCTGACGTTGGACCAGCACCTCAGGAGGAGGAGCAGGAGGAGCATGAGGAGGAGGAGGAGGAGGAGCAGGAGTACGTTCCCAGGAGGGAGCAACCAGGGCCAAGGGCCGCACGACGCCACCTTATTATACGGTACTTCTAAGCCCCCTGTCAGGGAATGGCCAGGGGCCATGAGGGAAGATGAATGCAGCCGCTCCGCAAGCCCTCAGCCGGCGAAGCCAACAAACACTAAGAAGAACAACCATGGAGACTGCATGAATAAAGATAATTTTTTATTACACAAAAATGAAAAGCCCTTCACACATGAATCCCCAAAAACAATAAACGGGCCCCACAAAAAGCCCAACAAACGACTCACTCCCACAAACTGGGGAGGAGTCACTCCACCTTTCTTCAAACCGGGCCTCAACGTCGGCCTAACGCAAAAAATAAGCCCTCCAACAACACAACCATGGGCAAAATAAAGATGGCCACCGCCATATAAAAGGAAAGCTGCCCACACCCTCTACTGAGTGGCCCGCGAGGGCGAGACCTTGCCCAGCCTTTTGCCTCCCCTGCCCGGCCTGCTGCTCCTTCGCAAGCTCTGCCCAGTGGCTGCTGCGAGGCTGGGGGAAGGTGCCTGAGGCTCAGATGCCCTTCCGCCAGATGCCGCTGGGGGGCGGCCTACACAGCGTTTGGGCCTCGAGGGGCCGTCTGCTGAGTGGCGCACCTGAGCCTGGCCACCATCAGCTGCAGCCGCTTGCCCTTGACGCCCCAGTGGGGGAATGGCGGCGACGGATGGCGCAATGTGGGCCAGCTGGCGTGTGGGATGCGCTGGCTGGTGCTGTGGCGCAGTGGCACTCGGCCGGGCCCGCACTGCAGGATCCGCAACAATCAGCCGAGGGGCGGCTTGCTGGGATGGTCCAGCGCGGCGGCTGCCCTGGCGATGCCTGCCTGAGACAGCGCGTGTGGCAGCAGTGAGTGCCCCTGTGGTCCTGATGTGCGCGCGCATCACAGCCGCCAGGGTCTTGACGGCATCAGTCAGCATGCGGCCACTCGCGGCAGTTGCTGCCCCGAACTCGCGCACACTGGTCGCCAGCGACTCGATGGCCTCAGGCATGCGCCCCACCACGCTCATGAGCTCCGTGTGGCGCCGGTCCGACTCCTCGACCATCTTATCCAGCTTCCGCACCTCCTCCGAGGTGAAGGTGTCCGGACTGGAGTCGCGACTCTCCCGCTGGGGAGGAGGGGGCCGAACTAGGGGACCCTTGCCGCGTTGGTGGCGGCGAGTGTGCCGAACAGCAGCACTCCCCTCTGATCCTTCCCTCCTTTGGGGGGAAGGCCGCGGGCCACGCGCACGGCTCCTGGGTGGCTGGACGCCACTGGTCCCAGAAGCTGCATTGCCCTGCGACAGTTCCTCCAGGCACTCGTCCAGTGAGGAGGTGTCAAGCATTTCCTCCTCTCTTGCGGGACGTGACTGTTCCCCCGAAGGTCCGGCTTGCTCCTCCTCCTCCTCCTGGTCGGAGGTGCTGTCACTGGCAGCTTCAGGGTCCTGGTCGTCACCAGCTGAAAGCAGGAATGCACAAGAGTAGCTTCAGAGTGAGGAGACGGCGTCAGCGAGGGAGTTAGGACTGGTGGCATTCAGCGCATTGGTGGGACAGTGGCAAAGGAGGTAGCTCGGATGGGCCAGTGCGACGCGAGAGGGCCAAAAGGCGAGGTCCTTACCATTGCCGGGCAGTGGAGGGTCGGATACTCCGCACGCTGTGGGAACAATCACACGGGCTCCCATGAGCACACACACGCGCTCCTCCAGCCAAGTGAGCTTCTGCAGCTTGGCGCGGCCACCCCTGGCACGCGCCTGGCGATTAACCGCTACTTTAGCCTGCAAGAGAAAGGACGGGCTGTAAGTGCGCAGTGAAGCCCTGATGTAGTGTGCACTGCCTCCCATGGTGGAATAGCGTGGACAGAGTGAAGCCCTGATGTAGTGTGCACTGCCTCCCATGGTGGAATAGCTTGGACAGAGTGAAGCCCTGATGTAGTGTGCACTGCCTCCCATGGTGGAATAGCTTGGACAGAGTGAAGCCCTGATGCAGTGTGCACTGCCTCCCATGGTGGAATAGCTTGGACAAAGTGTAGAGTGCCGAATGGCCATGTGATGCTCATGACTGTCCCAATGCTGCTGGCTGAGGGCTGGCCAATAGGACTTTCAGCTCCCTTTGCCCATCATGTCAGGTGTACATGCAAGAATGAGGAGGAGACTGGAAAGGCTACTCACCTTCACAATCCTGGTCAGATCGTTGTATTTTTTACGACATTGTTTGTGGGTCCTGGGGGCATCGCCGGTGAACGTCACCCTCTGGGCGATCTGCTTCCAGGCTTTGGTGTAGTCGTGGTGGGTTGGATTCCTCCCACTCTCTGGGAACAAGATCTTGTGCCTCACCTCCAGAGCTGTGACCATTATGTCCAGATCACCCTCTGAGAAGCGCAGGGCACGCTGACGGGCCTTCTCTGGCGTTGCCATGACTCCCTGGGGCTGAGCAGCAGTGTTGAGGCCTCTTTGCAAGGCTGCAGTGTGCAGGGCGTGGCAGCAGACCAATTCGTCCCTTCCCCCTTTAAGAGCTGGTCGGCGCCACGGGGTCTGCTGTCAGTCCAAAAATGACCGCACCCGCGCTGCGCCCCGCCTGGGCGCTATCCCTCTGGACCGCCGGCTTAGCGCCTAATGATAGGAGTGGAACGCCTCTTTTAGCGCTCCACCAATCTCTTAGGGCGAAGCCACTGAATTTCCGGCAACGGGGCGCTACTTTGGGGCGGGCGCTAACTTCGGGCGGGCGCTAAGGTTAGCGCCCCAAAACTGTCTATACTGAAAATCTAGCCCAATGTGACTAAGAGCAGACTTTCCATAATTCTGCACCAGTATCAATTGTTGCAGACAGTGAGGCTGCGCAGTCTCCAGGCAGAAACCCCAGGAGGAAGGGGTGGAGTCGGGTTTTTCGAGCGGGAAACGGGAGCGACTGGAAGAAAAGAGGGCAGGAGCTCTGAAAAGAGGGCGCAGGAGGCAAATGGCTGCCGCATCCCGTCCCGGGCTTCCAAACTCGGCCGCCGCCCTTCGTATTAGTAGCTCTGCATCCAGAACTCAAAGTGGGATTCAGTGATCGTGAAGAGAATTCAACGAAGGGGTTCGGAGTCGTAAGTCTTGCAGACATTATACATACCATGAGCTCCAACTTAAGCACGCCAACGAAAGAGTGCACTCGAATTTGGATACAGGGACAGATTCTCCTTTGAATCCATATAAATGGAGAATGTATGTTTATTATGTCTAGATTCATTCTAATGTATGCAAATGTCTAATTTAGGTCATTGACCCGTAATCTTCTTATACTGTCTGACGTTAAAACTATAAAGTAAGATCATTAGAATTAAGCCATTGTAGTAGTGATCTCCTTACTGGACTATAGAATACTGTCTACAACAGAGACCACATCTCACATATATCTAGAGAACCGAGAAGGGGTTACATTTTGGGGGCTCGTCCGGGATTGTGGTCTATTTATGTCAGTAAACTAACAGTATTGAATGCTCATTGCTAAGAGAGTGGTTTGTGGTTTCTACTGGGCTGTTTGAGCATAAAAGATGGATGTTATTGAGGTTGAAGCTTGGTGCAAATGGAAGCAGATAGCTACTACCCATGCCATTGTGCTGAATGGTGTTGCTAACGATGACCCTGATGATGTCTTGCTAAGGGCTCTGAATTGTGTCAAAGCCTTTGGAAAGGTTAGGATAGTTGAGCGCTGCTTGGATACAGCTACCAAGAAGCAGTTTGTGTTGATCCAGACATCAGAGAACCTGAGAGGTCATGGTTTACCTGAGGCAGTTGGGCTTTCTGAAGAGGCTGGTCCCTGGCCAGTTCAGTTTGTCCCTATTACTACTAAGGAAGAAGAAGGGTTTCAGACCAAGTTGTTGTCATTCTTGACACAAGAAGGAAAGACTGTTGCTGATGTCAAAGGTCTGATAGGTCCTTCGGCCCTGGATATGAACACTCAGTTGGTCAGTGCCATTAGTTCTCTGGTGGATAAATGCACCAATCTGCCCTTCGAGGCTCAGGGATACCGTAAGCTCCGTATGTTCTCAGGAGTGAGACCAACTCCCAGTGGGGAAGAGGAGTACGACGCCTGGGCTGAGCAGACCCTGCTTCTGCTAGAGGAATGGCAGTGCAGTGACAATGTGAAGAGGCAGAGAATAGTAGAAAGCCTTAAGGGTCCTGCTGCTGACATTGTAAGATTCTTAAAGGCGCAGAACACCTCTGCTACTTCCTTTGACTACATGCAGGCTCTAGAAACTGCCTTTGGAACTACTGAAACCATTTCAGATTTGATGGTCAGATTCAGAAGCACATTCCAGTGTGAGGGAGAGAAGCTGTCCAGTTATCTGCTGAGAATAGACAAACTGCTGCATTGTATGTTACGGAAAAGAGGGATTGAGTTGCCTGAAATGAATCGATTCCGCATTGAACAGGTTGTGCGAGGTGCATTGCTCGAAGACGTGACTGCTCTTCGCATACGCATGACCCATAAGTTGCGAGATCCACCTACCTTCACTGAGCTGCTAAGGGAAGTCAGAGAGGAGGAGGATATGCTTCAGGCCCGGAATGTAGCAAAGAGTGCTGTGATGTCCAAGCTTGTGACTCCTGTTACAGTTCCTACTCCTAAGGGTGATGTCAACCCTGAGATGGAACAGCTGAAGAAGGAAATAAATGTCATGAGAGCCGAGATGGCATATTTTCGGTCTAAGTCCAACACAGAAAGGGATGACGCACGGGTGCAAAAGGTTGAACACCCTGCGAAGTCTAACAGCAAAATGAATGATTCCTCTAAAGGATATCCCCATGAAGGAGATAGACCTGGAGTCTTTTGTTATAACTGTGGAAAGGATGGACATTTCAAGCGAGAATGTAGAGGTGAGGAAAATCTAAAAAAAGTAAATGACCGTCTCATAAAACTTACCAAGAAGTCGGGAAACTACAAAGGGGCACAGTAACGGAACGGCCTGCTGTCCCTGTAGTTAAGACACGTTCCGCTAAGTGCAATAATAGACGAGGGGATATGAAAGACATCATACCTGAAGGTTTAGTAGGGCCGAGTTCTGCTGTATCAATACAGATTGAAGGCATTTATAATAAAGCTATCCTCGACACGGGTTCTCAGGTTACCATACTGTACAGATCCTTCTATGACCGATACCTGACGCATTTGCCGTTAACCCCAATCAGTCTTCTGCAGATCTGGGGCCTTAGTCCTGCTGATTACCCATATGATGGCTATTTGTCGCTGAGGTTGGAGTTCTTGGAAGCTGATGTAGGGACCACTGAGACCATTGATGCACTTGTGTTGGTTTGCCCTGACCCCATGGTGAAAGGTGAGGTTTCCATACTGGTTGGCAGTAATACACCCATAGTGAGACGACTCCTGACAAGCTGCAAAGAGCAGGGAGGTGAAAACTTCTTGAGCACCAGACACATTCACCCTGTTTTCAAAAAGGCTTTTGAGAAACTGCCTGAACTTTCTTCCGACGTAGATGCTAGCAAAAGAGGAACTGTGTGGTACGTTCGAGCCAAACCTATCACCCTGCGTCCTGGAGGAGTGACTAGAATCCCTGGGATACCAAAATTCCCTGGAACGCCAGGTACTGAAGCCATTCTGATAGAGTCACCTGATGATCCTGCAGAAGAGTCACGGTTTCCAAATGAGCTTCTGGTGAGACCAGAGTTGCAGACCCCGACAGCTGTGATGTCAAGGAGAGTTACAGTGACCGTGAGGAATATGTCAGGCAAAGGAATCACATTGAGGAAAGGAATGCCAATTGCGCATCTGTTTCCTGTAAATGTACTGTCGTCACATGTGAAGGAAGAGTCCAAAGTTAACTCAACCGGAGATCTGACACCCTCCTCCTTCAACTTTGGAGATTCATTCGTTCCTAAAGAATGGAAGGACCGATTAGTCAGGAAGATGATGGAGCAGAGAGGAGTTTTCTCTACTCATGAGTTTGATGTTGGTTGTAGTAAGAGTACTCGCCATTCTATCAGAATTACTGAGGATAAACCCTTTCGGGAGAGGTCTCGACGGCTGGCACCAGCTGACATTGAAGCAGTGAGACAGCACCTGTCGCAGTTAAAAGAAGCTGAGATCATTACCAAGTCCAGGAGTCCTTATGCATCTCCTATAGTGGTGGTGAGGAAAAAGAACGGAAAGATTCGGATGTGTGTGGACTTTAGGACGCTTAACAGACGTACTATTCCCGACCAATACACCGTTCCAAGAATTGAGGATGCACTGGCTTGTCTTAATGGAAGCAAGTGGTTCAGTGTGTTGGATCTCAGAAGTGGATACTACCAAATACCGATGAGTGAATCGGACAAAGAAAAGACAGCCTTTATATGTCCAGTTGGGTTCTACCAATTTGAAAGGATGCCACAGGGAGTTTCAGGCGCTCCAGCAACTTTTCAAAGAATAATGGAACAAACAGTTGGGGACATGAACTTGCTCGAAGTATTGGTGTACTTGGATGATATCATTGTGTTTGGGGCAACCCTTGAAGAACACGAAGCTCGGTTGCTGAAAGTGCTTGGTCACCTGGAGGATGAAGGTCTCAAGCTATCATTGGACAAGTGTCAGTTTTGCCAAACATCCGTGTCCTATGTGGGGCATATTGTATCACAGGATGGAGTAGCCACAGATCCATCCAAGATCGAAGCTGTTACCACATGGCCCAAACCAAACACAGTGACTGCCTTGCGGTCATTTCTTGGGTTCTGCGGATATTACAGGCGCTTTGTGCAGGATTACTCCAAAGTGGCCCATCCTCTGAATCAGCTGCTGGCTGGTTACCTGCCACCAGCCGAGAGGAAGAAAAAGGCTAAAGGTAAAGAGAACAAGGACTACTTCAAACCCTCTGAGCCTTTTGGTGTTAGATGGGATGAGAAATGCGAAGAAGCCTTCCACACCTTAAAGCAAAGTCTTACTCAAGCCCCCGTGTTGGCTTTTGCAAACCCACAGCTGCCATATGTGCTACACATGGATGCCAGTCAAGAAGGGTTGGGTGGTGTGTTGTATCAGGACCAAGGAGCAGGACTGAGACCTGTAGCGTTCATCAGTCGCAGTCTTACGCCATCAGAGCGTAACTACCCAGCTCATAAGCTAGAATTCTTGGCGTTGAAGTGGGGGGTGGTGGATAAGCTGCAGGATTATCTGTATGGAGTGAAGTTTGAAGTGAGGACAGACAATAATCCATTAACCTATGTGTTGACTTCGGCAAAACTTGATGCCACCAGCCGCCGCTGGCTTGCTGCACTATCTGCTTACGACTTTAGTCTCAGGTACAGACCTGGGAACCAGAACATTGACGCAGATGCTCTGTCTCGTCGCCCACACTACCAGAAACCAGAGTGGAAAGATGTTGCTTCAGCAGATGTGAAAGTAATGTGTCAGATGTCCGTGGTATCTGGACCAAAGAATTCATTTCATGCCCGAGAGATTGACCACTTGGGAGCGTCAATGCATGCTGTTCCCCAGGCATTTTGCAACCTTTCCAGTTTGGATGTACAAAACTTACCCATGTTGTGTTCATCTGAAATATCCAAAGCACAACAGGAGGATCCCTGTATTCATGAGGTGTTTTCAGCTCTCCGTCTGGGTGATATTACACAGATCGACAATCAAAACATCCTGACTGTCGTCTGCTCCGAAGAGAATGGGACCACTTGGAAATTAAAGAGGGAGTGTTGTGTAGAATCACTCACCCACCCACTAAACCATGTCATTCACAGTTGGTCCTGCCTGAAAAGTACAGGGAAATAGTGATGAAGTCTTTGCATGATGACGCAGGTCATCTGGGAGTAGATAAGACCTATGGGTTGGTCAAGGACAGATTCTATTGGCCGCGTATGAAGTCTGCGGTTGAGGAGTTCTGCAAGTCCTGTGCACGTTGTGTCCAGAGAAAGACTTTACCTAAAAGAGTTGCTCCTCTGTTTCACATGCAAAGTGATGGACCTCTAGACCTTGTCTGTATGGATTTTCTGTCCATCGAACCCGATTCCAGCAATACCGCAAATGTCTTGGTCATTACAGATCATTATACTCGCTATGCCCAAGCTTTTCCCACAAAGGATCAGAAAGCATCCACCGTTGCCAAAGTGTTGTGGGAGAAATACTTCATCCACTATGGACTGCCAAAGCGAATACACAGTGATCAAGGTAGAGACTTTGAAAGTAGACTTATACATGAGTTGTTGTCCATGCTCAGGATTGAGAAGTCAAGAACAACTCCATACCATCCTCAGGGAGATCCTCAACCTGAGCGGTTTAACCGTACTTTGTTAGACATGCTTGGAACGCTGGATTCAAAGCGAAAGAACAAGTGGAGTCGGCACATTGGACATCTTGTTCATTCTTATAATTGTACCCGAAATGACGCTACTGGTTTTTCACTGTACTACCTCATGTTTGGACGTGAAGCGAGGATGCCGGTGGATTTGTGTTTCGGAGTATCCAGTGATGGCACATCACAGAGAACTTACCTCAAGTATGTATCTGACATGAGAAAGGAATTGCAAGCTGCTTATGAACTTGCTGAGTCTGTTTCTGCCAAACAGAATAAAGGAAATAAGCAGAGGTATGACCAGAAGATCCGTTTTTCCCAACTCATGCCTGGTGACCGAGTTCTCATACGGAACCTAGGACTTCAAGGGAAACATAAGTTAGCAGACCGCTGGGCTTCTACACCTTACATTGTTGAAAGTCAAATGTCACAACTACCTATGTTTCGGCTAAAACCTGCAGGTGGGAATGGACCCATAAAAATACTGCACCGGAATCATATCCTGCCATTGGGACAGCAAGTGCATCTGGATCCGCCAGCGGATAATGAGCCGACACCTAGTAGGAGAACCCTGCAGAGAAGAAGGAGGAAAAAAACGAGAAACCAGGAAAACTTTGTTCCAGAAGACAGAAAACCCATGACACAGTGTGTGGATCATGAGGAACCTGATGAGTCGGAAGATGAAGAATGGGATCTATGGTACGACCTCCCAGAAAGACACATAAGACAGAATCTGGATGAATTGTCTGAACCATTTAGTTCAGATTTGGACATGGTCTGGGAAGAACCAGATGCTTCCGAGAAGGAGATAAAAGAGACTGAAAGGCATGATAACAAAGGAACCAACGCCTCCAACGTAGTTGAAGGAACTGAAGACCGGGTATCCGAAATAAGGAGCTCACAGCGAGTTAAGAAGGTTCCTGAAAGATTGACATACAGTACACTAGGAGTGCCAAGTGTAATGATAGCCCCTACGGTTCGATATGTTACCTCCCTTTATACATGGTTGGGAAGCATGCAACCACTTATGTGTAAAGTTCATTAGTCATGGGGACATGCCTATATTTGGTAGGGGGGGGGGGGAGTGTAATACCCACTGGAAATGTTATGTACGCTAAGTATGGTTATCAATCTTTAACTTAGACACTGTATTATCATTGTTATAAATCCCTGGGTTAAAGTTGCCCATGTGAAGGTACGGCAAGAACTTTTAAGGACACAATGTGACTAAGAGCAGACTTTCCATAATTCTGCACCAGTATCAACTGTTGCAGACAGTGAGGCTGCGCAACCTCCAGGCAGAAACCCCAGGAGGAAGGGGTGGAGTCGGGGTTTTTCGAGCGGGAAACGGGAGCGACTGGAAGAAAAGAGGGCAGGAGCTCTGAAAAGAGGGCTCAGGAGGCAAATGGCTGCCGCATCCCGTCCCGGGCTTCCAAACTCGGCCGCCGCCCTTCGTATTAGTAGCTCTGCATCCAGAACTCAAAGTGGGATTCAGTGATCGTGAAGAGAATTCAACGAAGGGGTTCGGAGTCGTAAGTCTTGCAGACATTATACATACCATGAGCTCCAACTTAAGCGCGCCAACGAAAGAGTGCACTCGAATTTGGACACAGGGACAGATTCTCCTTTGAATCCATATAAATGGAGAATGTATGTTTATTATGTCTAGATTCATTCTAATGTATGCAAATGTTTAATTTAGGTCATTGACCCGTAATCTTCTTATACTGTCTGACGTTAAAACTATAAAGTAAGATAATTAGAATTAAGCCATTGTAGTAGTGATCTCCTTACTGGACTATAGAATACTGTCTACAACAGAGACCACATCTCACATATATCTAGAGAACCGAGAAGGGGTTACATATCAATGAATTGGTCAGGTGGGCAGAAAAGTGGCAAATGGAATTCAATCCGGAGAAGTATGAGGTAATGCATTTGGGGAGGGCTAACAAAGCAAGGGAATACACAATAAATGGTGGGATACTGAGAAGTGTAGAGGAACAGAGGAACCTTGGAGTGCATGTCCACAGATCCCTGAAGGTAGCAGGACAGGTAGATTAGGTGGTTAAGAAGGCATATGGGATACTTTCCTTTATTAGTTGAGGCATAGAATATAAGAACAGTGAGGTTATGCTTGAACTGTATAAACACTAGTTAGGCCACAGCTAGAGTACTGCGTACAGTTCTGGTCACCACATTATAGGAAAGATGTGATTGCACTAGAGAGGGTACAGAGGAGATTTACGAGGATGTTGCCAGGATTGGAGAATTTTAGCTGTGAGGAAAGATTGGATAAGGCTGGGGTTGTTTTCTTTGGTGCAGAGGAGGCTGAGGGGAGACTTAATTGAGGTGTATAAAATTATGAGGGGCCTCGATAAGAGTGGATAGGAAAGACCTATTTCCCTTAGCAGAGTGGTCAATAACCAGGGGGGCACTGATTTAAAGAAATTGATAGAAGGATTAGAGGGGAGATGAGGAAAACTGTTTTCACCCAGAGGGTGGTGGGTGTCTGGAACTCACTGCCTGAAAGGGTGGTAGAGGCAGAAACTCTCATTGCATTTAAAATGTACTGGGATATGCACTTGAAGTGCCGGAGCCTACAAGGCTACGGACCAAGAGCTGGAAAGTGGGATTAGGCTGGATAGCTCTTTTTCGGCCGGCACAGACACGATGGCCTCCTTCTGTGTCATAAATTTCTATGATTCAAGCTTGGAATAGGCACAGCATAGCAGCCACATTCCCTTGATTGTACAGAAAGGTAGAATGAGTACTCCAACCTTTCACAACTCTTCAGCAGGAGGCAAAACTGAATTCATTGCTTGCAAAGGAATGGCTGGTGCTGCTGCTATTCTCACCCACGTGCAGTCTAGCAGTAACAATTAACGTGCATTTTTTGAACACATTTTTGGAGTGATGCGCTATCAATTACTCATAAAAGACTGAGAGTTAAGAGAGTAACTAAAGGCTTTTATTAACAAAAGAATGAAGGTCTGCCTCGAGTGGTCGACCGGTCCAGAATACAAAGGGGCTGGGGAGCAGTCACCTTTATACTAGGACTTGTGGGAGGAGTCAGCCGAGGCATGTCCAGGCATGTACACAGTGGAATACAAACAGTGGTTTACCACATTCACCCCTTGTTTAAAATTGAGTCCGGCGGGGTGAAGTGTATTAAAAGTTAGTGTATTGGAGTCTCTCCGGAGGTCTTGTCTGCCGCTGTGATCGGCGTGGCGACGGCAGGGGTAGTGGAGCTTCCGGCGTCGAGTCCCGCGTAGGCTGTGGCACAGGCGTGTCATCCTCGTAGATGTCGAGCGGGTCGCTGGGCCCAGGCCTGCCGTCTGCCGGGGCTGGATATCGGATCGTTGGGGGGGGGGGGTGGTAGTGAGTAGTGGGTTACTGCGGCCCCCAAGGGTGCAAGGTCTCTTATGGAGACTGTGTCCTCCCGCCCGTCCGGGTATGCAATGTAAGCATACTGGGGGTTGGCGTGGAGGAGGTCGACCCTCTCGACCAGGGGGTCCGTTTTATGGGTCCTCACGTGCCTTCTCAGTAGGACCGGCCCTGGGGACGTCAGCCATGGCGGTAGCGATGTCCCCGATGTGGACTTCCTTGGGAAGACAAACATTTTCTCATGAGGGGTGGCGTTAGTGGCAGTGCAGAGCAGTGACCGAATAGAGTGGAGCGCATCGGGGAGCACATCCTGCCAGCGGGAGGTTGGAAGGCCCCTAGACTTTAAGGCTAGCAGGGCGGCCTTCCAAACTGTCGCATTTTCTCTTTCCACCTGTCCGTTCCCCCGGGGGTTGGAACTGGTGGTCCTGCTTGTGGCAATACCCCTAGTTAGCAGGTACTGACGGAGTTCGTCGCTCATAAACGATGAGCCCCGGTCGCTATGGATATAGCTGGGGAAACCGAACAGGGTGAAGAGGTCGTTCAGACATTTAATGACCGTGGCACTGGTCATGTCCGGGCAGGGGATGGCGAACGGGAAACGGGAGTACTCATCAATAATATTGAGGAAGTACACATTGCGGTCGGAGGAGGGGAGAGGCCCTTTAAAATCAACGCTCAGGCGCTCGAAGGGGCGAGTGGCTTTTATCAGGTGGGCCCTGTCTGGTCTATAAAAGTGCGGTTTGCACTCAGCGCAGACTTGGCAGTTCCTGGTCATGATCCTGACCTCCTCAATAGAGTAAGGCAGGTTGCGGGCCTTGATGAAGTGGAAGAACCTGGTGACCCCCGGGTGGCAGAGGTCATTGTGGAGGGCCCGCAGTCTATCGATCTGCGCGCTGTCGCAGGTGCCACGCGATAGCGCATCCAGGGGTTCATTGAGCTTCCCGGGCCGGTACAAGATCTCGTAATTGTAGGTGGAAAGTTCGATTCTCCACCTCAAGATCTTGTCATTTTTGATTTTGCCCCTCTGCTTGTTGTTAAACATGAAAGCAACTGAACGCTGGTCAGTGAGCAGGATAAATCATTTTCCGGCCAGGTAGTGCCTCCAATGACGCACAGCCTCCACAATCGCCTGGGCCTCCTTCTCAACAGCGGAGTGTCTGGTCTCCGGGCCTTGGAGGGTTCGTGAAAAGAAGGCCACGGGTCTCCCCGCCTGATTGAGGGTAGCGGCCAGGGCAAAGTCGGACGCGTCGCTTTCCACCTGGAAGGGGATGGATTCGTCCACTGCGTGCATGGTGGCTTTGGCAATGTCTTCCTTGATACGGTGGAAGGCTAAGCGGGCCTCTGCCGTCAAGGGAAAAGAGGTGGACTTGATCAGCGGATGGCCCTTGTCCGCATAGTAGGGGACCCACTGGGCATAATAGGAGAAAAACCCCAGGCACCTCTTCAGGGCCTTGAGGCAGTGGGGGTTCCATAAGGGGACGCATCCGGTCGGGGTCGGGGCCGATGACTCCGTGTTCCACAACACAGCCAAGGATGGCGAGGCGGTTTGTGCGGAATATGCACTTCTCCTTGTTATATGTCAGGTTCAGGAGTTGGGCGGTGCGGAGGAATTTTTCGAGGTTTGCGTCATGGTCCTGCAAGTCATGGCCGCAGATGGTCACATTGTCCAGATATGGGAAAGTGGCCTGCAACGCATTTTGATCTACCATCCGGTCCATCTCCCTTTGGAAGACGGAGACCCCGTTGGTGACGCCAAAGGGAACCCTAAGGAAGTGATAGAGGCGGCTGTTTGCCTCAAAGGCAGTATACTGGCGGTCCTCAGGGCGGATAGGGAGCTGGTGGTACGCTGATTTCAGGTCAATGGTCGAGAAGACGCGGTACTGCGTGATCTGGTTGACCATATCAGCTATGCGGGGGAGTGGGTAGGCGTCCAGCAGGGTGTAGCGATTTATTGTCTGGCTGTAGTCGATGACCAGGCGCTGCTTCTCGCCGGTCTTAACGACCACAACCTGGGCTCGCCAGGGGCTGGTGCTGCCCTCAATAATCCCTTCCTTCAGGAGCTGCTCCACTTCGGTTTTAATGAAAACCCTGTCCCCGGCACTGTATCGCCTGCTCTTTGTGGCGATGGGCTTACAGTCGGGGGTGAGGTTAGCAAACAGTGGGGGGGGTGTGACTCTGGGTGTGGAGAGGTTGCACCTGGTGCGCGGCGGGCAATTTGGGAGCTGCTGGCTGCGGACTGTGAGTGGGGGTAGGGGTCCACCGTACGCCATCGTAACACTTTTAAGGTGGCACTGAAAATCTAACCCCAGCAGGACGGCAGCGCAGAGGTCGGGCAGGACCAGAAGTTTAAAATGATCGTACACGGTCCCGTCTACTACGAGTGTCACTACGCAGTAGCCGCCGATGTCCGCCGACTGGGACTCGGAGGCCATAGAAATCCGCTGGTGCGCAGGCAGGACTGGGAGAGAGCAACGCCGCACCGTGTCGGGGTGGATGTAGCTCTCCGTGCTCCCAGAGTCAAAAAGGCAGATTGTATCGTGGCCATTTACCTTAATGTCCATTGTGGAACTGGCCAGCTGGTGCGGTCTCGCTTGGTCCAGTGTAACGGATGCCAGCGTAGGGGTCGGTGTGTCGCTGCGGGTATCAGATGAGGCGGTGTTGGGGGCCTGCTGCGTTCCGGCTGTCGTCCAAGATGGCGGCGTCCATGATCCCCATGTGGCTGGAGGCATCCAAAATGGCTGCTGTACCGGTGGTTCGCACATGGCCGGGAGGCCCAAGATGGCGGCCCGCATGGCCCACACGCGGCGCTGCTGGGGTTCGGGGTGGCTTTGGCCCTGCAGACGTTAGCGTAGTGTCCCTTCTTCCCACAGCCCGAGCAGATCGCGTTTTTCGCCGGGCAGCGCGCTCTGGGGTGTTTTGCCTGGCCACAGAAGTAGCATTTCTGGCCTTGGGGCACTGCTGTCTGGCCTTGGGACACTGCTGCGGTAGTTGGGCCGTTGCTGGGGTGTGGCTGGGGTGGCACGGCGCTATGAGGCGGTCCTACCGTGTCCCAGGCTGTCATTCCCCGCGGCGTCCACGGTGCAGAGGAGTAGGCATCCATGCCCTGGTAGGCTGCATCCAATGATAGTGCGAGTTCAGAGGCCTTGTTGAGGTCGAGGTCACTCTGCTCCAACAGTCGCTGTCGGGTGTAATTGGATCTGTGGCCCGCTACAAAAGCGTCCCGGATAAGTTCCTCTGTGTACACGACGGCCTTTACATCCTTACAACCACAGGCCCGGCCAAGCACAGACAGTGCCTGAAGGTATTCCACGGTCGATTCCCCAGGTTGTTGTTTACGACTCCCCAGAAGGTGCCTGGCGCACACTTCGTTCACTGGGCGCGTGTACTGGTCCTTGAGGAGCTTGATAGCGTCCGCGTACGAGGTCGCGTCTTGGATGACCGAGTACACTCGGTGGTTCACTTTGGAGGTCAGGACATCCAGTTTGTCCTCGTCCGATTTGATTGCTGCGGAGGCGGTCAGGAATTTTTCGAAACACTTAAGCCAGTGAGTAAACTTGGTGGATGAGTCCGCCTCCCGATGATCTAAGTCCAGGCATGCTGGTGTGAGGATCTTCTCCATTATAAAAATTTTGTTAATAAAATTGATGCGCTATCAATTACTCATAAAAGACAGAGTTAAGAGAGTAACTAAAGGCTTTTATTAACAAAAGAATGAAGGTCTGCCTCGAGTGGTCGACCGGTCCAGAATACAAAGGGGCTGGGGAGCAGTCACCTTTATACTAGGACTTGTGGGAGGAGTCAGCCGAGGCATGTCCAGGCATGTACACAGTGGAATACAAACAGTGGTTTACCACATGGAGAAATAAAAACTAGAAATGTAGAGATCTAAAAATTATTCACTAATTAATTCAATCTAGTCAGTATTCCTTTGAAGTGCTATTGGTGCAAGTATAAAAGCATTTCCTCAACAAATGTAGTAACTTTGCAAAAAGAAATGCACACTTCTACCTCTCCAACTTTAGGCATTATATTACTTTTCTGTTGTAGTTAACTGAAGCATCAAGTAACATTAAATAGGAATTTAAAAATAAATAATTGTAGTAAATGTATAATGTTCTTTTTCAAGTCTTTATTGAAAATCTAGAAAAAGCAAAGAGTGAAAATAGTTCATATGTTTCAACTTTTCTGGTCTGGCAAACTCAATAAATAAATCAACCAAACTGGCAGTAATACAATGCAGGAAGAAAAAACAAACAAGGCCATAACTGCACCAGAAATTGTGCATAAATTACTGGAACTTTGTTCTAAACTGCAAGCAACTGCCTAGATTTGAAAAATAAAGTACATACAGCAACGCAGTAACTCCACAGAAACTGAATACTCACATTGGAAAAGAGGCCTTTGCAGTTTTTAAAAAGATGCAATTTTTCCACATTGAAACCAGATACAAGAATATATTAAATAGATAGCTTAAAAAAGTGGAGTTTCATCTTCAGTAGCTCTTGAAAGTGGATACTTCTGCAGCGAATAAATCAGGCAAATCTCTCAGGCAAAGTAGAAAAAATGTTAAAACATTTTATCTATGTTGTTGCGTCTGAAATTTAATCAGACGTCTTTTATCTAGCAACAACTTTTCAAAGAGCTAAAACATAAAAGGTTATTGCAGTGGCAAGTCCAACAGTTTGCCCCGTTTCTCAACCAGAGGTTTCATCTTGTCGCGAGGTGGACTTGTCAGGCAGGATGCTCATTTTTCTCAAGCAAGGATGATACTTCTGCAGGTGTCCATGATACTGTTAAATGTTAATGGCAAGCTTCTCAAGCAAGAGCTGGTATAAAGTACTGAAGAGACACATCCTCGTGTAGCAAAACAAAATGAACAACTTTTTTACTTACTATATCTGTAAAGAAAATGCAAAATTTTGTTAAAGTGCAACTAATACTCAAATTTAACAAGTTTTAAACATACGATCATAAAGCAAATATTAGCTCCGTCATTTTAAATAGGTTACCGTCAGTAGGACAGTTAGAACACCTCAGCCATTACATGCAACAAGTATGTTTTCAGTCATGGGGCAAGCATACAATTTGCTTCGCTTTGCATGTGTGATGGACCATCAGTGGTCCTCACAGAAAGAGCCTGATGACCCGTGCCAAACTGGGTGGGGGTCTAACTGGTTTTGAGGCATGAGTAACACCTTGCCTTCCCAACCTTGCCTCATCGGAGATACAAAAACACTTCATCTGTTAAAGACAGAAGAAAATGAGGTAACCTCATGGCTACACAATCATTGCATCAGAAAAATACAAAAATCACTTCTGCCTATTTAAAATACTTTATCTTTTGTGCATAAATAATTAGAACACATCCACAACTTGACTAATGAAACCAAACAACATCAAGAAGAATTTTAATTAAAAAATCTGAAAAGTTTCAACTGCTCCACATTTACAGTTCTGCAATTTATTCCCTGCTTTGGCTGAAACTTTGTGACACGTACTGACATTCTCCCACTTGCAGATGAATGTGATCAAAGTGCCAACCATCAGACTTGAGATTTCACAACAGTTTTGTGAAACTCAGTAGTCTGATGTGCAGATCAACACAATAAAGGCACATTTACACAATTTTTAAATGTTAGTACCTCTTCCGTGGAGTTGCTCAGTGAGTTAGAGAGTTGCTTTGAAGGAATATGGGTTTTTATAAAAATGCTGTTTTAAAAACTGCATAGTGAGGTTTTGAAAAGATGAGCAGTGAAAGAAAAACGTGCAGATTAGGGCTAAATATAAGAGATTTAGTGTGAAATACACAGAAAATGAAGTTTAGACAGACTGTCAGAAAGCAGAGGTGAATGGAATTATCATTTCGACTGAGGTTGGGGAAAAAAGCAAAACGTAGAGTGGCCTATTAAATAAAAAGGGGTTTTTAAAATAGAAAACAAGATCATTAAAAATTGAAGAGGTATGGCAAAACAGAAAATGGGGTATCAATAAAGTGAGAGCAAGAGAGAAGAATTTGATCATTAAAATGTAAAGATAAAACTGGGAAAATAATCTTGCAAGAGAGCGAGAAAAATAGGGTATTAAAAATTTAGAAGCAACAGTCTGTATTATTGCTGTCCCCCAGTGTGTAGCATGTACATTTTTTGTCAGTTAAAAAATGTGATATATCCACACACTGGGACACAGCAACAATGACACACACAGACTGCAGGTCTTGAATTTTTAATACCCCATTTTTTTCTCTTTGCTGCAAGCTCATTTTCCCAGTTTTGTGTGGTGCAGCGTTGGGCCAGGGTCTGCTGCTTGATATTTGCTGCCCTGGGCTGCTTCTGGTCTTGTCTGCCATCTCTGAAGACACTTGCTTCATCAGTCAACTTTGCAGGTAAACTGGTACTTCAGTTCTGAAAGCGCAATTAGCGCTTATAACTGGAGAAAAATCAACAGGTGCAATGGCGCAGGTGCTGGGGTTTTATATGGTATGGGAGTAGGAGGCCAGGTACAGGGCCACCTATATGCAATATTGTTACAGCACTGCCTATATGCAATGTCATTTTAATTTTAGGCACATGCTCAGTGGACCCCAGGACAAAACTAGGATATATTCCTACAGTGTGTGGAGGATGCAGAATGAAGAATGCCTTTTGTGACAAATGATCCTGCAATATGAATGACAGATAACAAAGCCATTCTCAATTTTATTTAAGAAATTCAGGAGAAACTTTTTTTTACTGAGAGTGCTGAGAATGTGGAACTCGCTACCACATGGAGTGGTTGAGGAGAATAGCATAGATACATTTAAGGGGAAGCTAGATTAAGTACATGAGGTAGAAGGGAATAGAAGGATATGTTGATCGGGTGAGATGAAGTAAATAGTGGGAGGAGGCTCATGTGGAGCATAAAGATGGGCATAAATGAAGATCGAATGGCCTGATTCTGTGCTGTAAATTCTATGTAAAATCTAACATTGTTAGTCAAAATACATTAAAATGGAGAAAAATAAACTTAACTCACTACATATGGCCTTGCTTGGATTGACCTGCTGCCCAGCAAGAAACTGTAGAAGTCTCTTTATGTCTATCCTTGCTTCAGCCATGTACGCTGGATCCCTCATTTGGAAGGAACCAGGTTGTGTTCCTTCTTCAACTGTTAGGAATAATGTTTAACATATTATCTATTGGATTATAAGCTAACTGCTAAAGCTTAACTTTAAAAATTAATTTTATGTCCTCTAAAATAACACAAATTAACAGCATATTATTCAAATTGCAATGGCCAACTTCAATATTTACAAAGTTCAAAATGTCAAATTCATAGCTTCTATTTAGGTTTATGGCTAATTATGTCATAAACTGAGTAGGTACTGTATAGAGGCAGGCTGATATGGAATCCATACAAGAGCGACATAAATTTCTTAATAAAATATCAGCCTTGATTTTGATAATTGCAGTAAGATGTCTTTACTCATATACTCAAATCCTCTTGTAATAAAGGCCAACATACCATTTGCTTTCCTAATTGCTTGCTGTACCTGCATGTTAACTTTCAGTGATTCGTGTACAAGGACACTCAGGTCCCTCTGAACACCAACATTTCCCAATTTCACCATTTAAAAAATACTCTGCTTTTCTATTTTTCCTACCAAAGTGGATAATTTCACATTTCTCCATATTATATTCCATTTGCCATGTTCTTGCCTACTCACTTAGCCTGTCTCTATCCACTTGAAGCCTCTTTGCATCCTCTTCACAACTTACATTCCCACCTAGCTTTGTATCATCAGCAAACTTGGATATATTACATTTGGTCCCCTCATCCAAATCATTGATATAGATTGTGAATAGCTGAAGCCCAAGCACTGATCCTTGCGGTACCCCACTAATTACAGCCTGCCAATCCGAAAATGACCCATTTATTCCTACTCTCTATTTTCTGTCCGTTAACCAATCCTCAATCCATGCTAGTATATTGCCCCCAATCTTGCTTAATAACCTCTTGTGTGGCACATCATCAAATACCTTCTGAAAATCCAAATACACCACATCCACTGGTTCCTTCTTATCTATTCTGTTAGTTACAACCTTAAAAAACTCTAACAGATTTGTCAAACATTATTTCCCTTTCATAAATCTGTGTTGACTCTGCCCAATCCTATTATTACGTTCTAAGTGCCCCGTTATCACGTCCTTAATAAGAGATTCTAGCATTTTTCCTGCTAACTGGTCCATAGTTCCCCATTTTCTCTCTCCCTCCTTTCTTAAATAGTGGGGTTACATCTGCTACCTTCTAATTCGCAGGAACCATTCTAGAATCTATGGAAGTTTGGAAGATGACAACCAATGCATCCACTATCTCTATAGCCACCTCTTTTAAAACCATAGGATGTAGGCCATCAGGTCCAGGGGATTTATCAGCTTTCAGTCCCATTAATTTCTCCAGTACTATTTTTTTACTAATACTAATTTCTTTCAGTTCCTCATTCTCGCTGGACCCTTGGTTCTCCACTATTTCCGGGAAGTTTTTTGCGTCTTCTTCCATGAAGACAGACACAAAGTATTTGTTTAATTTCTCTGCCATTTCCTTATTCCCCATTATAATTTCTCCTGTCTCAGCCTGTAAGGGACCCACGTTTACATATTTTATATTTAATTTTGTTAGTACAACATGTGCTTCCTGCACCATGATTTTTGTCTCACATTGTGATACTGAAAACTAATGCCTGAAGTCACCCCTAAAAGTCACCGCATTTATTTTACTTTTAACGGTCACAGTCATGCCTGTTAACATTTCTATTATGCTCAGTGAAATAAAGAATAGATTTGCCTTCCAAAGCTAGGCTTTATTAACTTTAAAATCTGCAGCACATCTTTCCACATCCAGTCCCAACCAAAGCTGGAAAAGAACTGAATTTAAGGTGGCCACCACACATCATGTGACATCAACTACCAATGAGATTACAACATATATCCCAAGGCAGTTAACAAACAAGCAATCACAATACTTTTACTAAACAAGGAATAATCACCACATTCACCCCCTCCTTTTAAAATATACTCCAACCTAAATAACCTTTACAATTTATAATTAATTATTTACAACTAAAACTATGCACAAGAGTAAAACTGTTTACATGACACAATACTAAGTGAACAACAACAAATAATAACATTGCACCTAAGTATTAAGTATCTCTCAACTAAAATATAATATAATATTTCAACAATTTTAAAACATTACTATCAATTTAAAAGTCCATTTTCAATCAGTCGACCAGATATCTTGTTCGTGTCGACCTTCTTAACCTTGGTGAAATTCCTTGCCCTCCCACACCAGAAGGCACAGAAGTATCTTCAGCAGGAAGGCTATCCATATCCCGATTTTCAACGGTTTCCGGATTAGAAATCCCATCAGAAGGTAAACTGGGACGGTCATAAACATCCATCAAGGGCTGACTAATAGAAGTATAATTATCTGCAATTGGATTGGAGACATTCGTAGTATCTGTAACAGCATCCACATTATGTAAATCATGACTATTGTTAATATCCTCAGAAGAGGGCTGGCCACCACAAGGAACCAAGTCTTTAATTGAAACAGTACTTTCTTTCCCATCTTGGAATCGAATATGAGCATATTGGGAATTTGCCTCCAACAGCTCCACCTCCTCCACTAAAGGATCATATTTTGACAATCTAACATGGCGTCGAAGCAGCACAGGTCCCTGCATAGTAAGCCATGAAGGTACCGAATATCCCGTAGTAGATCTCCGTGGATAGTTAAAGAGCCTTTCATGGGGGGTCACATTAGTAGCCGTTGAAAGCAATGATCTAATGGAATGCAGGGCATCAGGCAGTACCATTTCCCACTGTGTATTCTTAAGGTTCCGGGATGTCAAAGCCAACATAACTGCCTTCCAGATCACCCCATTGTATCGTTCGCACTGTCCATTACCCTGGGGATTATACGGGGTAGTTCTACTAGTAGAAATTCCCCGACTCTGAAAGTATTCCTTCAACTGGGAAGACATAAAAGAACTTCCCTGATCCGAATGGATATACGCAGGCATACCAAAGATGACAAAAAGTTGAGTCAGACATTTGATAACTGTAGCAGCTGATACATCTGCACAAGGAAAAGCAAAAGGGAACCTTGAAAACTCATCCACAACAGTAAAAATATATCGGTTTTGAGCAGTTGAAGGAAGAGGCCCCTTAAAATCGACGCTCAAACGTTCAAAAGGAGAAGTAGCCTTTATAAGATGAGCTCGTTGAGGCTTAAAGAAATTCGGTTTACACCGAGCGCAGATAGAACATGATGAAGTCATCCGCTTGACGTCTTCAACTGAAAAGGGCAAATTCTTACTGCGTACGAAGTGTATCATCCTCGTAACCCCAGGATGACATAAGGCATTGTGAAGATTAATAAGCGTATCTCCGTGAATCACAGAACAATAAGCCCTCGACAGTGCATCAGCAGCAACATTATCCTTCCCCGGACGATAAACTATGTCAAAATGGTAACATGCCAACTCAATCCTCCATCTCATTATTTTATCATTTTTGATCTTTCCAAAATGTTTAACATCAAACATAAAGGACACAGATTTTTGATCAGTTACCAACATGAAATGTCGCCCCGATAAATAATGTCTTCATTTACGCAATGCTTCTACTATTGCGTATGCCTCTTTCTCTATTGAAGAATGTCTTTTTTCACTATTGTTCAAAGTACGTGAGAAAAAGGCCACAGGTCTTCCATTTTGGTTCAGAGTAGCCCCAATTGCAAAATCAGAAGCATCCGTCTCGATCACAAAAGGAACCCGCTCATCAATAGAATGCACAACTGCTCCTAAAATATCCTTTTTAAAATTCTCAAAACATGTCCTGGCCTCCCATGATAGAGGATATGTCGTAACCCGAATAAGAGGCCGGATCTTCCGTGAAAAATTTGCAATCCAATTAGAATAATAAGAAAACAGTCCAACAACTCGTTGCAAAGCCTTAGAATTAGTAGGACAAGGTAAATCAATCAATGGTCGCAGACGTTCTGGATCTGGTTTAACCTTGTATCCCGAGATAATATGCCCCAATAGATTTACCTCAGTAGTCGAAAAGATACATTTCTCTTTATTAAAAGTTAAACCAACTTTTTCCGCAGCTTGAAGGAATCTTTTTAAATTAGAATCATGCTCCACCCTTGATTTGCCACACACCGTGATGTCATCTAAATATGAAAAGGTGTCAGAGAGGGAGTTATCACTTATAAAAGCATCCATTGCCCGTTGAAAACAAGCAACACCATTAGTAACACCAAATGGTATTCGGCAAAACTGATACAGCTTTCCACCAGCCTCAAAGGCCGTATATGGTTGATCCTTCTTAACAATAGGAATCTGATGATAAGCACTCTAAGTCAATAGTGCTAAAAACCTTATACTGAGATACTTTATTGATAAGCTCATCAATCTTAGGCAAAGGGTACGCATCTAATTGAGTATACCTATTAATAGTTTGGGAATAGTCTATCACCATTCGTTTCTTGTGTCTCTCGTTAGTCGTGACAACTACCTGTGCTCGCCAAGGCGAACAACTAGGTTCAATGATTCCTTCCAATAAGAGACGTTGAACTTCAGAATTAATAAATTCTCTATCCTGACTACTATATCTTCTTGACTTGGTAGCAATTGGCTTACAATCCGGCATCAAATTGGAAAAAAGTGATAATGGAGAAATGGATAAAGAGGTTAATCCACAAATAGATAAAGGTGGCTTAGTCCCTCCAAATGAAAGACTAAGAGACTCGTGTAACTGAAGCACATCATGTCCAATCAAAATATCCGCACAGAGATTAGGCAAAACAGATAGGCGTATATCAGTATACGTATTACCTAGAAGAATCATTTTCACAAAGCAACAACCAGCTATTTGTGAAGTAAGGGTCGTCTGAGCCATACACACCTGATACATAACAGGCGAAATTTTCAAATGCTTCTCCTTCGCAAACTGAAGACTTATAAAACTCTCAGTACTGCCCGTATCTATAAGGGCCTTCACTTCCAACCCATTAACTTGAGCCGTAACTATAGCTTTGTTTAGGCCATGAGCAAATGCAGCAGAAATTGATGCAATAAACGCCCTATCTAAAGGCTGAATAGTCACAGAGGAGGAGGTGGTAGAGGAGGGCCCTCCCACACCAGGAGAGGAGGAGGTAATTGAACCTGATGATTTGCACACGCGTGCATAATGACCTCTCTTGCCGCATTTACTACACACAGCCTCCCGAGCAGGACACTTCAGACGAGGGTGCCGGATATTCCCACAAAAATAACACTTCTGAATCCTAGAGGCAACAGCCGCCGAAGTAGAAACTGTTTCAGAACCTAGTAAACCACTCCCATTAAGTCCACATAATTCCTTTTCATCCGAAACTGCCGAAACCATAGTCGCAGGCCGATTAAAAAGAGCATAAGAATCCGAACTTCTCTGAGCCACATCCAATGTAGAAGCTTGCTCAAAAGCACTTTTAAGATCCAAAGTCTTATTTTCTAACAACCGCTGACGAATTGATCTAGACAGTAATCCATTAATAAAAGCATCCCGTACCGATTCTTCCTTATATTCTTCAGCCGTCACGGCCTTATAATTACAGTTAACACTAAGGCACCGAAGTGCTTGTAAATAAGTATCCAAAGATTCTCCCACCTGCTGCCTTCGGGCAGATAGAAGGTGAAGTGCAAATACCTCATTCTTTGGTTTAACAAAAATCTTTTCCAATGTAGAAATAGCCACTTCATAAGTTTTACAGTCCAAAATATATTTATATACATCCGGAGCAATGTGGTTGATCAGCATATTCAGCTTATTTAGAGACTCTTGATCCAACACGCCCAAAAAGTTTTTAAATGTACAATACCAATGTTTCCATTTATCATCCACTCCAGCAGAATTGGGGTCAGCCTTGAATCGTTCTGGTTGAAGATATCGCTCCATTCTAACATAAAGTTAATAAATTGAAATAAAGAATAGATTTGCCTTCCAAAGCTAGGCTTTATTAACTTTAAAATCTGCAGCACATCTTTCCACATCCAGTCCCAACCAAAGCTGGAAAAGAACTGAATTTAAGGTGGCCACCACACATCATGTGACATCAACTACCAATGAGATTACAACATATATCCCAAGGCAGTTAACAAACAACCAATCACAATACTTTTACTAAACAAGGAATAATCACCACACTCAGCCAACTGCCTTTCAGTCCTCCCACCACTGGTGGTGCTGTTACACCTCAAATCTCCATCCCACCCCCCGACCTGAAACATCTACAACCAGCTCCAGTGCGACAAAGTGCAAGTCATTTTACCTTTTGAATATTTTAAAAACTGAATCAAACTTTTGGGGCCAGCCACAAACAAATGTGACTTCAACAAATGAAATTGGAAGTCTGGCCCATCACAAATGAATTAAATAAATAAATATGGCCTGTAGACGTTAATCCGGACTTCAAGGCAGAGATTTTATTTACTAATTATAAATGTCGCCTCAATTCATGGTCTGTGGCTTCTGAATGTAAGGCAGCATATCCTGCTTAATGGAGACTCCATAGTACACCATACCGACAACACGCTACGTAAAAGGAAGACCATTTCCAAGGCAGTCATGTGGTTTTCAGGTTGAGGACATTCACAGTGTTGATGACTGAATGAGAGAGTTGGGGAATTGTTAGTCTCTTTTATGAGGAACTAACAATTATTATGAAAAAAGTCTGTTCTCTTAAAAGAAAACTGCCACATCTTCACTGATTAAGGTGCGAGAGTACTGCAGCATTTATCACCCCAGGTCCCCAATGATGCCAGGGAGGAACCCCAAATATGGGGCTTTCCCCTACCAGGCAACAAGATGTTTCACCAAAGTGTGTTAGGGTGGAAGACAAGGGCAAGGAAATGGTGAAGATGCAACAGCAAGGAGTATAGGAAATCCCTCCCTGCAGGATGGATTGGCACAGAGGTTCCCCACGGGGTTTCAGGGCCTCCCACCGATGACTAGTTCCATCCAAATTGGGGGGCGGGCAGTGGGATTGGATGTGCCTAATAGCCGAGTGCGGATTTTAGCTCTTGGAGGGCACTGGCCGTAGGATAGACTCAATGCCAGGATATCCAGGCACCAATTGTCTCCAGTGACATCCGTCCTGATCTGCCACCATCCAGTATGTCCCCAACTCTGGTTCCCTTCACAGCAAGGACTTTCTCTGGGTCGTCTGCTACCAAAGCTGGGCACATGCAGCTGCGGGGGTGTGTTTCAGAGTAGCCGGCTCAGCGAGATTCACTGTCTCCTCAGAGAGAGTCCCTGGTGGAAACAACCAAGTTCCAGACTTTCAGTAGTACCAGGCCGCTTGGACAGAGACATCCCTCACAGGCAGATGTAGAAGAATGCCTGTCGTAGTTCAAGCTGTGCAACTGGTGGAAGAAAATCATCACCAGCAGCATTTCCGAGGATCCTCAACGTTGAGGTATCTCTGCAGGATCAGAAGGCGGGAAGTCACTGCCTGAGTGCACACGCACAGGAAGGACTGACTGCTCTCCCAAAGTGAGAGATTCAGAACGCCTCCAGAGACTCAGGCCGCGATCTCGCCGGCCGAGGTGCGTCCGGGGTCGGTGTCGCGGTCTCAGCCTGTTGCCTACTGCGGCCCGCATTCTCCAAGTGATTTTACGTTAATAGGGCTCGTTAAGCGAGGTTCCCGGCCAATTAAAAGGAAGTGGATCTGATGATGTCATTTGATGACACGTCATCAGCCGGTTTCCTTAAAGGGACCATGTCCAAATTGATTTTGACAGTCCTGCTGTCAGTGTTCTACAGCATTGAGGTGCTGCAAACACTGACAAGTACTGCACAGAGGTGCACATCTGCATCCAGGCTCTCCCATGACTCCCTCCATATGATTATGGAGTGAGTCACAGCACACAGGGAGGCCCTCTTCCCTTCCCATGGGCAGAAGAGACCTCCCCAGGAGAGCAACAGAGCCTGGTTGCACATTGCACAGGAGGGTACAAGCAGGGATGTCGTCAGGAAGACCTGGGTGCAGTGCCGCAAACCTTTCAATGATCTCAGTAGATCACGAAACTTTACTGCCAAGCTACACTCAACCTCATCCTGCTGTGCCTCTCATCACATCCCCATCACTCTGCCTTCCCTACCCTGCTCCTGCACATCATTACTCACACCAACTTACCTTGCACCTCCACCCATCCCTCTCTATCTACATTATCACTTCCCCATTTCACTAGCCACCCCTCACACTCATCCTACTGCAAGCATATGAACTAACAACACACAAGGGTAGGCACTTGGACAGTTTAGCCAATGTCCATGTGAAGTTTCTGGTAATGTGCTGTCAAACATTGAAATCTTTATTTTCAGCACTTTCCGTTCTTGGACAAATTTGTGTGCACCTTTGGAAGTGGCTTCGTGAGTTGCAGTGAATGGTGAGACATAACGGTACCCCACGCAATGGCGATGAGTGTGAAAGGAATGGCATGGGCATTGTAGGGATGCTTTACGGTGTTGGTGTGGGGTGCTGCCAACCTGGCGTATCACGTGGCATCCAGGGTGTACAGCGTCATGTGAAGTAAATCTGGCCATGGTGAGGCCATCCCTGGTGTCCCAGGCAGCAATGTGGAGAAGGTTGGTGTTGATGTTGGTGCTGCTGGTGTGCCCGGTGATGCTGGTGTTGGGGTTGATCTTGGTGGGAATCTGAGGACCAAGGTGAGATATTTTCAAGGGCAATGATGCTGATGGAATAGATAGCAGGTGAGGTTGCGATGACAGAAGCGACCTGTGACTGGTGAGAGAGGTTGTTCCAATGAGGTGGCACTGGATAGAGATTTGGCTCCAAACACTTGCAAGCTGCAGAAAGCTCAATCTGTCTTCCAAATGCAGTAACCAACAGTTTTTGAGCGTTGAAAGTGAACAGCTGTAACATGGGATCTTTTAAACAACTTTGGCAGCTGTCGGGTCATGAGATACAGGAAACTCTTTGGTATCCGGCACCGACGTGACCGGGATGGTGCCGGTTGATTAAAAATTCCGGATAAGGAAGAAGGGACATGGAGTGACAATGGCCCAAGGTACGAGAGCCCCGTTACACAACCAGAAGTGCTGGAGCCCCGTAGCACAGCCAGAAGTGCTGGAGCCCCATAACACAGCCAGAAGTGCTGGAGCCCCATAACACAACCAGAAGTGCTGGAGCCCCGTAGCACAGCCAGAAGTGCTGGAGCCCTGTAGCACAGCCAGAAGTGCTGGAGCCCCGTAACACAACCAGAAGTGCTGGAGCCCCGATCACACAGCCAGAAGTGCTGGAGCCCTGTAGCACAGCCAGAAGTGCTGGAGCCCCGTAGCACAGCCAGAAGTGCTGGAGCCCCATAACACAGCCAGAAGTGCTGGAGCCCCGTAACACAACCAGACGTGCTGGAGCCCCGTAGCACAGCCAGAAGTGCTGGAGCCCCGTAGCACAGCCAGAAGTGCTGGAGCCCTGTAGCACAGCCAGAAGTGCTGGAGCCCTGTAGCACAGCCAGAAGTGCTGGAGCCCTGTAGCACAGCCAGAAGTGCTGGAGCCCCGTAGCACAGCCAGAAGTGCCGGAGCCCCGTAACACAACCAGAAGTGCTGGAGCCCCGTAGCACAGCCAGAAGTGCTGGAGCCCCGTAGCACAGCCAGAAGTGCTGGAGCCCCGATCACACAGCCAGAAGTGCTGGAGCCCCGATCACACAGCCAGAAGTGCTGGAGCCCCGATCACACAGCCAGAAGTGCTGGAGCCCCGATCACACAGCCAGAAGTGCTGGAGCCCCGATCACACAGCCAGAAGTGCTGGAGCCCCGATCACACAGCCAGAAGTGCTGGAGTCCCGATCACACAGCCAGAAGTGCTGGAGCCCCGATCACACAGCCAGAAGTGCTGGAGCCCCGATCACACAGCCAGAAGTGCTGGAGCCCCGTAACACAAGTACAGGGGACCCGGTTACACAACCAGAGGTGCAGGAGCCATGGTTACATGGCAAAAGGTACGAAATCCCCGGTTACACAGCCACAATTATACAGTATACGGAAGCCTCAAAACCTACTCCTGAAATTTGCCAGTTATTAGAGAATTCTGGATAATTAGGTGCCGGTTAAACGAGAGTTTCCTGTAATTCAATGCTGAATCCACTCACAACATGCTGAGCTGACGTGTTCCCCGAGCAGCAGGTAACCCGTGGGAGAGCACGTAAAATTGAAATGTAGGCTTAAAATAACAGTTAATTGGATGTTAACAACCCATTTAATGATGCAAATTGCCTCCCCCGCTGCTTGGTGTCTGGTCTGTTCAGCGCCGACAGACGTGACACCTGGGAGCCTCGTGTGGAGGCGGGTTGACAGCGGGTTTCCTACCCGTTGTCAATCTTTGCTATTTTGACAGCTGAACCGCCTCCAAACCCGCCCTCTGAGCGCCGGCAAAATTCAGCCCTCAATCTTAACCTTTGTCACAGAAAAAATAAACAGTTTATTCTGGAACCAGGTGGCAAATTCAGGAGAAGGGATCAAACCGAGTAGCCAGTACCAATGCATCATGGCCACCAGTTAGTTTATGACCAAATATCTCTATCCCTGTAGCAAAACAGTATGAACAATCATGTCCAATATCCAAGATGAACAATGACTTTTGTCTCCAATTTAGTGTCATCAGCCAACCTAGACAATTATATTTCTGTGACAGCTCCAAATCAGTGAAGGTCAGTTTTGCTCCTTTAGCCTGGTAGAATGGCAATGACTGAGGGATATACAAAACTAGAAATTCTTAATTCAGTGTTAATACTGAGCTTGGGATGATTGCATTGTTCTCATTGTTTGTTACATATTTTAGCATTCGGCAGTGACTTACAAGTCAGCTAAATTGCTTCAAGAAATGAAGATGAACAGAACACAAGTCAAGTTATGACAAAATAGACAACACAACAATTTGAGAATAGCTAATAAATAATGGTCCATACAGCAATTTTGAAGTCTGAGATAACATCCTTCCAATAGTACATTCACTACACTGTATGCTCATATCAGTGAATCTGAAGTTTCTTTCCCAATTTAGAAAATCACGATAGATGTTGGGTGGTAGATGCCTTGTCCAAGTGTTTTGCAAACCTTTTAAACTTCACGGAGGCATTCAGCAATTTGACAAACCCTACTGCCAAGTTTTAAACTTTCACATATTTTAATTTTCAATTTGTACAAATATTTTTTGTGCACTTGCACTTACTTACCCCAAGGAGGATTCCCAAGTTCTTTAAAATGTGTTGTGACGGACACCAAATCAGTATCAATTTTCAAATTCATTTCTCCATTCTGATTGGCTTCAATTACCTGAAATGCAAAAATAATCAAGTCTTTCACTTAAATGTCTCATTAATGCCAATACTGAAAGGGGGCACTATCCAAGTAACTCATCACATACTTCTCCTAAGTCAAGCAGCTGAGTTACCGCTACAGTTCCGAGAGCCTATGGCTGAATTTATGCTGGCAATAATTAGAAGTAGTGTTCCACCAGTAGTTGCTGGATTTTCCACCTCTCAGTAGCAGCATCCTGTCCCCTCTGATGGACTTCTGCTCTTCCATTTTATATCAAAATCCAGTATGAATCCAGGTCCAACAATGAAGGAGCAGGTCTTTCTAAACCACCAGGTATTCAAAATTTATTAGGCCAAACCAAAGGTGAAGCATGCTGAACTGAATCACAAGATAAATGTGTGCAAATATAAATTGAGTCACCAGAACTTTGTGGACCAACAATCTGAAATTTTGACAGCTCAACTTTAATGTTTGTCCTCAAAATGGAGTTCCAAGCAAAACAATGGTGACACCATTGATGTGTGGCATTTTCAAACAAGATGAAGAATTCCCATCCCCCCTCTATTAATTAACAAAGATAAATGTACTTACAGCCTTAAATGAAAATTTTAAAATAATCTCCAAATTTAATAAAGGCATTTATGTCATTACTTAAGTTTGACATAGATTGATGCCGATGTCATTTTAGCTAATTATGCTATCTTTGGGTTATGTTAAGCCATTTTACCAACACTGACCAAATGACAACAGCACAAGAGGGAACTAAATAGTTGGGTAGACCCTACTTACATTAACAGACACAAATCACTGTATTATATTTTATGTGAATTGATTCTATCAGTTCCATTATATTCTAAAACAATAATTAATTTGAAAAATAAGTATTATAAAATTGTTTAATATATTTGGAATGTTGAAGATTTTTTCCTTTTATTTAGAGCAGCAACATTGAGAAGACTGAATGATAAAGACTCCACAACATAGCTTCATACCAACTCCAATAGATTTAATGGTACATTTAACTTAAAGTATAAAAAACATATATACTAATAATACAAATCTACCATATGGTACACACTTCCTGTGTACAAAAAATTGTTCTTGTAATATAAAAAATTTATAATGGAAACATTCTATGTAAACATTTAGAATAGGATTCTGTATGTGAACATTTTATAATGTGAAAACCATATGTAATCATTTTCCTGTTATGGTTTGATTAATCAATCGAATTACAAACTGCTGTTCAAAAATATTTGCCACCATTTTCCCCCTCAGTAATTGGAATGTTTAGTGCTTGTAATAAGGTTTTAAACAAATTAAAACATTCAAAAAAATACATATTTCACAATACATGATGAGGTTTATCCACTCAATTGTCCTTTGTGTTTTTTCATACTTTCATTTAACCTTTTTACTTGAAAGCCTCAATCTCTCCCAAAAGCCTGGGTTTAGACTTGAAACTTTGGCTGTCAGCGGATGACAGATCTTGCAGTTTGAGCAGCTGTCATGTGCACAATTTCCCATGCACGAGAAGAATTTAAGCCAAGCAAATGATAAAATGTTTCTCTTTCAGTCTCCAACAAAATCTGGTTATTGTTTGTGTGTGTGTGTGTGTGTGTGTGTGTGTGTGTGTGTGCGTGCGTAAAAGAAAACATGACCGTCAGTACTGATTAGAACATTAAAGCTGCAATCAGGGTACAGGGAGAGGCAATGCACACTTAATGGCACAGTTTTAAAGAGTGTGCAGGGACAGAGGGTCCTGGGAGTTAATGTGCATAGGTCCCTGAAGGTGGAAGGACATATTGCGCGAGTGGTTAGCAAAGCATGTGGGATCTTGGGTTTCATAAATAGAAGTATTGAGTACAAAAGTAGAGAAGTTATGCTGAACCTTTATAAAGTGCTTGTTAGGCCAGTTCTGGTCACCACACTTTAGGAAAGATGTGAAGGCCCTTGAGAGGGTGCAGAGGAGATTTACCAGAATGGTTCCGGGAATGGGGGATCTTAGCTACAAGGACAGGTTGGAGAAGCTGGATTTGTTTTCATTAGAGCAAAGCAGGTTGAGGTGTGATTTGATAAGAGGTGTACAAGATTATGAAGCGTTTGCATAGGCTAGACAGGGAAAGGCTGTTCCCACTAGTTGATGGTACAAAGACGAGGGGACACAGATTTAAGGTTTTGGGCAAGAGATACGGGGGGATGGGAGGAAAATCTTTTTTACGCAGCGAGTGGCGAGGACCTGGAACTCGCTGCTGACGGAAGTGGTGGAAGCGGAGACACTTAATGTTTTCAAGGAGAGACTGGACAGGCACTTGCGGGAAATAGATTTGCAGGGCTACGGGGATAGAGCGGGGAAATGGGACTGACTGGATTGCTCTACAGAGAGCCGGCACGGACTCGATGGGCCGAATCGCCTCCTTTTGTGTCATTATGACTCTATGACAATGATAGATACTGCATAAACGTCAGATTGCATTTTAAGTAGAGGGACACATAGGGCTAGAAATTCATTATAGCCCAGGAATGGACGGTAAAATGAGAAAAGTTGGAGAATTAGCACCAGGCGCTAATGCTTTAGACTGCACACAAAATTCATGCTCACTGCCCAAAGAAATGATTGGAGCGCTAATTCAAGTCTTTTAGCCCCAACTCATTGGTGTTACACTCAGGTGTAGTCTAATCACAAGTCATGATTGCCATAAAGCTTTTTCCAGTTCTTAAAGGGGAGGTTCATTGATGCCGCAGAACCCCATTCTCAGCATTGCTGGCTGTGCAAGTACATCAGCAAGCAGAAGCAATTCAAGGAGAAGCAGGAGGAAGGGCAAGGAAACCTCCTGCTGATTACCACCTACCGCCCTCCCTGAGCTGATGAATCAGTACTCCTCCATGTTGAACACCACTTGGAAGAAGCACTGAGAGTAGCAAGGGCACAGAATGTACTCTGGGTGGGAGACTTCAATGTCTATCACCAAGTGTGGCTCGGTAGCACCACTACTGACCGAGCTGGCCGAGTCCTGAAGGACATAACTGCCAGTCTGGGCCTGCGACAGGTGGTGAGAGAACCAACAAGAGGGAAAAACCTACTTGACCTTGGCCTCACTAATCTACCTGTCGCAGATGCATCTGTCCATAACAGCATTGGCAGCAGTGACCACCGCACAGTCATTGTGGAGACGAAGTCCCGTCTTCACACTAAGAACACCCTCCATCAGGTTGTGTGGCACTACCGCCGTGCTAAATGGGATAGATTCAGAACAGGTCTAGCCGCTCAAAACTGGGCATCCATGAGGCGCTGTGGGCCATCAGCAGCAGCACAATTGTATTCCACCACAATCTATAACCTCATGGCCTGGCATATCCCTTACTCTACCATTACCACCAAGCCAGGGGACCAACCCTGGTTCAACAACGAGTGTTGAAGAGCATGCCAGGAGCAGCACCAGGCGTACCTAAAAATGAGGTGTCAACCTGGGGAAGCTGCAACACAGGACTACATGCATGCTAAAAAGCGGAAGCAGCATGCTATAGACGGGGCTAAGTGATCCCACAATCAACAGATCAGATCAAAGCTCTGCAGTCCTGCCACATCCAGTCGTGAATGGTGGTGGACCATTAAGCAACTAACGGAAGGAGGAGGCTCCAAGAATATCCCCATCCTCAATGATGGTGGAGCCCAGCACGTGAATGCAAAAGACAAGGCTGAAGCGTTTGCAACCAACTTCAGCCAGAAGTGCCGAGTGGATGATCCATATCGGCCTACTCCCGAGGTCCCCACCATCACAGAAGCCATTCTTCAGCCAATTCGATTCAAGATTCGTGATATCAAGAAACGGCTGAGCGCACTGGATACAGCAAAGGCTGTGGGCCCCGACAACATCCCGGCTATCCTGCTGAAGACTTGTGCTCCAGAACTAGCTGCGCCTCTAGCCAAGCTGTTCCAGTACAGCTACAACACTGGCATCTATCCGACAATGTGGAAAACTGCCCAGGTATGTCCTGTCCACAAAAAGCAGGACAAATCCAACCCGGCCAATAACCGCCCCATCAGTCTACTCTCAATCATCAGCAAAGTGATGGAAGGTGTCATCGACAGTGCTATCAAGCGGCACTTACTCACCAATAACCTGCTCACTGATGCCCAGTTTGGGTTCCGCCAAGACCATTCGGCTCCCGACCTCATTACAGCCTTGGTCCAAACATGGACAAAGGAGCTGAATTCCAGAGGTGAGGTGAGAGTGACTGCCCTTGACATAAAGGCAGCATTTGACCGAGTGTGGCATCAAGGAGCCCTAGTAAAACTGAAGTCAATGGGAATCAGGGGGAAAATGCTCCACTGGCTGGAGTCATACCTCGCACAAAGGAAGATGGTTGTGGTGGTTGAAGGTCAATCATCACAGCCCCAGGACATCGCTGCAGGAGTTCCTCACAGCAGTGTCCTAGGCCCAACCATCTTCAGCTGCTTCATCAATGACCTTCCCTCCAACATAAGGTCAGAAATAGGGATGTTCGCTGATGACTGCACAGTCTTCAGTGCCATTCACAACTCCTCAGGTAATGAAGCAGTCCATGTCCGCATGCAACAAGACCTGGACGACGTTCAGGCTTGGGCTGATAAGCGGCAGGTAACATTCGCGCCACAAAAGTGCCAGGCAATGACTATCTCCAACAAGTGAAAGTCTAACTACCTCCCCATGACATTTAATGGCATCACCATCGCCGAATCTCCCACCATCAACATCCTGGGGGGTCACCATTGGCCAGAAACTTAACTGGACCAGCCACATAAATACTGTGGCAACAAGAGCAGGTCAGAGGCTAGGTATTTGGCGGCGAGTGTCTCACCTCCTGACTCCCCAAAGCCTTTCCACCATCTACAAGGCACCAGTAAGGAGTGTGATGGAATACTCTCCACTTGCCTGGATGAGTGCAGCTCCAACAACACTCAAGAAGCTCCATACCACCCAGGACAAAGCAGCCCGCTTGAATGGCACCCCATCCACCACCTTAAACATTCACTCCCTCCACCACCGGCATACCGTGGCTGCAGTGTGTTCCATCTGCAAGATGCACTGCAGCAACTCGCCAAGGCTTCTTCGGCAGCATCTCCCAAACCCACGACCTCTTCCACCTAGAAGGACAAGGGCAGCAGGCGCATGGGAACACCACCACCTCCAAGTTCCCCTCCAAGTCACACACCATCCTGACTTAGAAGTATATCACCGATCCTTCATCGTCGCTGGGTCAAAATCCTGGAACTCCATTCCTAACAGCACTTTGGGAGTACCTTCACCACACGGACTGCAGCGGTTCAAGAAGGCGGCTCACCACCACCTTCTCAAGGGCAACTAGGGATGGGCAATAAATGCTGGCATTGCCAGCGACGCCCTGATCCCATAAACGAATAAAAAATAAGGACTGAAGCAGCTGTACTCATGGCAGATACACACCCCAGGGAGAGAGCCCAGAGATTCAGCGATCAAGCATTGGAGGCGTTGGTGTTCGATGTGGAGAGACGGGGGGCGGTGCTCTACCCGGCAAGTGGCAGGAGGCCCTCGCCGCAAGTCTTCCGCACCATGTGGAGGGAGGTAGTGCAGCACGTCTCAGGCAGCACTGTGGTCCCACACACAGTGCAGGAAGAAATTTAACGACCTCACTCGGGTGGTCTGGGTGAGTGAATGATTCAGTCTCCACACACTGCCCAAAGCACCACCCCCCCAACATTCATCCACCAACAATCTCTACCTACCAACACGCACACCCACATCTCACACCTTGCACACAATAACAGCTATTCAACTATGGCAAGCACATCACCCACACATTGCTCCACACTCCCTCACACACTTTCCTTTCTCTGGCAGGCCAAGGTGGCTCACAACAGGAGGGAGCAGGAGCGCATAGGCGGGGAACACGCCGACACCCAACCACTGTCTGCACTGGAGAATAGAGTGCTGCAGATTATTGGGAACCAGTTGGTGGGCGCCGTGGACACCGGTGAGGTTGAGCCCCTTGGGGACAACAATGGTATGGTCATCCCTACTCCTTCTTCTCACATCCTACTTGCCCCTCACCCCACAAGCGTTGCGCACTTGCCAGCTAATTATGCTGTATGCATGCATTTCTCCCTTCCTGCCACCCTCCCCTCAACTTAACCCGATTCTTGTGCCTTTATGCTTTCAGATAATGAGCAAGCACCTGAGCAGCCTCTCCCTGAGGACACTGTAGAAAGCGAGGTGGAAGAAGATGACGAGGAAGAACACACCACGTCACTGCATGTCTCACCCACAGGCACCAGCTCAGATACTGGCACTACGCGTTCTTTAGAGGCTAGTATAGTAGCGGGATCTGCACAGGATGAGGCACCCGCGACAAGTGGGCTGCAGCAAGGCCAGGGGGAAAGGGTAGCTCAGGGGCCAGCTCCCTGGCGGGCACGTTCACATGCGAGTTCTGCTGAACAGGACTTAGAAGAGGACCTCGAGGGGGAGGCCTTTAGAAGAAGGGTAATGGGCATGGCACACGGAGATGATAGGTGCAATGGCAAGGGTGCCCGAGCGCCTCTCGGCAAGGTTAAGGAGTGTGGAGGAGTCCGCCTCCAACATTGCACAAGGCTCTGCGCACACCTGTCATTTCCAGTCTGCAAAGGATGGTAGGCTCCCAGAGAGACCGTGGCGACCCAGACCTGATGCCGTGTGTGATGGGCGATCTGGCAGCTTCCATTGCAGCACAGGCGGAAGCGACACAACATCTTAGTGCTTAATGTAGTCTATGCTTGGTGGCATCCAATCTCAGACTGCTCTCATGCAATCTCAGATGCCACACAAACTCTGACTGCTGCCATCGTGGCTGGGTCTACCACCGTCGACCGGGGCTTTCACGGTGCTCCAACAGATTGCTAGGGATGCTGAGGTGCTGCCCCGGGGGAGCGGCAGTGGGTCAGTGGAGCAAGAACCTGCTGTCCTCTCTCAGGATGACAGCATTCCTCCTCCCACCATTGCCACTCCGCCACTGCCCTTGTCACTCATTGCCCGTCACCCAGCCAGCCCAGACTGCTGCCGCCCACGCTGAGGTGGTGCAGTCTACAGCAGGGCCTTCCAGGCCCAGAGCTGGTCGAGGGCGACCTGCAAGGCCATCTGAAGTCTCCCACATGGACACTCAGCAGCCTTCCACCAGCCCTGCTGCAGTCACTGGGCCAACACTTCATAGGAGCACCAGAGTAGCCAAAGGCACAGTAACGAGAGGCACTAAGGGATTGCACAAGGGTGAATAGTTAATACTTTTATTGTAAATATGTGTTCACTGATTTTTGATAAATTTATTAATTCAGTTTGGATTATTTTGTGGTGCGTCTCATTTCAGCTTTGCACTGTGATATGGCCTGCGACAGGGATGGAATGATGGGGGGATGTGGTGAGCAATGGGGGTCTGGGGTTTAATTCATTCGAACCGTAGTCTGATGAGGCGGTCACGGACTGCCCTTCCGGAAGCCCGATTAAGTGGTGGCCTCTTCCCTCGCTCCTGTTCCTCCTCCTCATCTTCCTCTTCCTCCTCCTGGTCGTTGAGTATATTCAAGACAGAGATTGATAGATTTTTTGATATTAAGGGAATCAAGGGATAAGGGGATAGTGCTGGAAAGTGGAGATGAGGTAGATGAGCCATGATCTTATTGAATGGCGAGCAGGCTCGAGGGGCCGAATGGCCGACTCCTGCTCCTAAATCTTAAGTTCTTGTGTTCTGAGGTGGTCCTGCAATCCCTGGTGCCAGGGGCTGGGTCCTCATGATGGCCAAGTTGTGGAGCATGCAGCAGACCACCAGGAAATGGGACACCCGCTCAGCCGAGTACTGGAGGGCTCCTCCCGAGCGATCAAGGCAGCAGAACCATTGCTTGAGCACTCTGATGGTCTGCTCGATGATGTTCCTGGTGGCAGCATGGCTCTCATTATACGAGTGCTGGGCAGGAGTGTTGGGGTTGCAGAGGGGAGTCATGAGCCAGTTGGAGGCAGATAGCCCTTGTCTCGGAGCAGCCAGCCGTGAGCTTGATGTGGTGGCTGGAGGAGTGCTAGCACACCAGTATGGCGCAGGATGAAGGCATCGTAGCTGCTGTCAGGATAGCGGGCATTGACGGTGAGGATTTGCTGTGTGTGGTCGCACACCAACAGCACATTAACCGAGTGGTAGCCTTTGCGGTTTACGGAAGATCTCAGGATTGTTATGCGGTGCCCGCAAAGCCAAGTGGGTGCAATCAATGGCGCCCTGCACCATGGGGAATCCAGCTATCCTGGCAAAGCCACTTGCGTGCTCGTCCTGCTTCTCTCTGGTGGTGGGGAAGGAAATGTAGTCCCTTCGCCTACTGTAGAGAGCCTCTGTGACCTCCCGGATTCAGTGATGGATGGCGAACTGTGAGATGTTAGCTATGTCTCCTGTTGCAGACTGGAAGGATCCACTGGCGAAAAAATTGAGGGCAACGGTGACCTTGACTGCCACTGAGAGCCGTGTCGCCCTGATCTGAGGCTGGAGGTCTGGTTGCAGCAGTTGGCAGAGTTCTGTGACCATCTCCTTGTTGAAGCGGAGCTTTCTAATACACTGCTCCTCGCTTATTTGGAGGATGGAGAAGTGCTTTCAGAATACCCTCGGCGGGTAAGGCCTCCTGTTGAGAGCCCTGATTGCCCTCCTCCTCCCTCTGGGCACATGTTCCAATCTTTCTCGCTTCCTCCACCGTAGATCCTGGAGGGCGAGGTCGACTGCCAGTGCAGCCCCCATTAATGTAACCAAGAGTGGCTTCTGATTGTTTTAAGAATAAATATAGCTACTTTTTAGTTGCCACAACACTCCTGATAGTAAATAACCTTGAAATTACAGAATGAGACTGCTGCAGTATGTGAAACTGACAAGAAAGCAGTGAAACTCCACTAACCTACAGCTGCGACTCATTACTGATGATCCCTTTAAATAACGTCCCTGGAGCCAGCTTCCTGTTGCTTCACGCCAGCTCTCCCTGTCGCTGTTTACTCCAGGCGCTAAGGTAAGTGAAGACAATCAATTTCGCAGATCAGGCGGCCAGTGAGTGTTGCACACTCACTGATGTCACAATCCACCTGGCATTGAGGCTCCCGGCGACAGTTAGCAGCGGTACTGCAGGGGGGTTGGGATTCCCCTCACCCTGACGATAATGCTCTAGCGCCCCATTAACGCCAACGGGAGGTGCTAAGGTACCGAATTTTCCCCCCATGGTGTCTTTCTCATCCTAATTTGAATTCATTAAAAAAAAAAAATTAAGACTTTGAAAGTCTCGAATTATAGTTTGGTTTGCTTATAGTTACAAAGTATAAACATTCTAATTACTGACACTAAGAGTGAGAGAGAGAGAGAAAATGTGAGAGTGAAAGAGATAGAGACAGACAGATGCATAAATGCACTACCAAGAACCAATCACAAACAACCAAATTGCAGAGATCTCCCCGAGTGCTGCTGGACCTGGAGCATCCCCACCAGATACCCGTGCCTCTCCTCACTGCTGACAGATACCATGAATTCACCAGTGAGCCAAAACGCACATTCCAGCCCCAGTTCGGCAAAAACCCCTGGTTCTGGCTCCAAACTGAATCCAGATCAAAGGATACCCTTCATGCTCTTATAACTCAACAGCTTCATGGCAGCACTGCCAAACACCCAGTGTTAAGGAATGGTCCTGGGCTTCAGTAGCACAGAAGAATATTCCAAAGCACAGTGCAGGTGAACCCGCTGCCCTACCTATTACTGCTAGATAATCAAATAATTAAATTAAATAAACAATTAGACAAATAATTAATTAATTAAATAAACGACCAAATAATTAAATAAATAAAATCCAACCATCCATACATATACACCACTCATTTACTGTGTACAGTCGTGGAATTTAATCTCCAAACCACCAGCAAAAATTCTACAATGCCAGTTCATAAAAATGGAACGTGACATTCATTCACTGGGTGATACTACATCGGATAAACACCCCTATTCTTATAAAACAGCAGGTCCTCAGTCTCACCATAAGCAATTCAACAGGAGATCTGCTGGTATGAAATAAATCCATCAATTCAGAATCAAAACACAAATGCACAGCAGTAGTTCAGGAAGGCAATCCACAAACAAAAGCCAAATACTTGATCAGCAGTATATCCCATTCAGTGAAGTCAGTTTTGCAAATAAGAAGTGTCTGTATCCACCACTCTTCCGCAGGGAATAGAGAATGGCAACAGAGCCAACTCAATAGCACAGCATGCTGGCGTAAAACTGTTCATGACTCGAACTAACAGATTGAGTAGGCACAAAAATACACAATATCGGCACTGGTACAGGAAACTTTGGTTTATCCGGAGGTTGAATGTCCGGAATACTCGATCTAACGGCAAAAATCAGGAGCCGTTTTCTATAAGTTTTTTTAGTTCTTGTTCTTTTTTTTCCCCAGTCAGGCACTGCAAGGTCTGTAGCTATAGCAACAGCTTCAGCTAGAGACGCTTGCAGCTGCAGCCGACTCTATAGAAGCTGTTGCTAAGCAACAGTGTTTGTTGTCAGATACGGAGATGAAAACCTCCGTATGCTTCAACATTAACTTTGGATGTCCGGCAGTTTTGATAGATCGGCAACACGCCGGTCCCGTCGGTGCCGGATATCACAAAGTTTCCTGTACATGAATTTTATCACAAAATCCGAACACTGTCTAAACATTTATGTAACTCAAACTATTTTATTGCCATCTTTAGTCTATAATTCAATACATGACAAATGTGACACCTACAATAATTGCCATGTTTTACAGATGAACAGCTTCATAAGAACATTCGAAGTAGGAGCAGGAGTCGGCCAAACGGCCCACCGAGCCTGCTCTGCCATTCAATATCATGGCTGAACTTCTACCTCAACTCCACTTTCCTGCCCAATCCCTTGATTCCCTTAGTGCCCAAAAATCTATCGATCTCTGTCTTGAATATAATCATCGACTGAGCCTCCACAGCTCTCTGGGGTAGAGATTGCCAAAGATTCACAACTCTCTGAGTGAAGCGATTTCTCCTCATCTCAGTCCTAAATGGCTGACCCCATACCCCTTATTCACTGTGTACTTATAAGAAAATGGAATACTTCAATAATTTTATTTTTGTCCTCCAGAAATAAATTTCCTCAGCAATTGAGGTGGCAATGGATTCAACAAATGGATACAAAAAAGAAAACTTAACTAATGTAGTATTTAAGATACAAACTTACAACATGGTTAGAAAGATTCTTCATTCTTTCCACAACACTCTTCATGATCTTCAGTACTGGTAAGTAAATACTGACCTTTAAAATCAATGATAAGTAGGTTTATAAATGTAGAAAACATAAACAGTAGCTTGAATTATGTTAAATAACTGGTTCTATTCAGACACAGTAAGTACTAAAAACTTGAAAACTATGAAGCATATTACACCACTTTTGGAAACAACTATAGCTTCTGTGACTAGTCAATATGGTGCACTGTGCTTTGATGCTGCAAAAAAAAAATCAGCTGCTAAGATAAGCTTGGTTTCTAGTTAGCTTTGAATTCGAAATTCTGAAAGCACTCTAGCATGAAGAGCTATCAGTTCAAAATACTTCTGGAAAAATAGCAGATCTCAGGGTGATGGAGGATGTGCTGTTTTATACCAATGGGGGTGTATATGCCGGTAAGAATATCAGGGTCAATGATTTACAGTAACTGAATAAGACAAATTCCATTTCTATTACATTATATTTTGTGATTTTCAGGAATTGAATTGCATCACTTTATTAATCTGTTAAAACCACGAGTGACATATCATATGTATTTAATTTCTATCCCTCACCAATTTTAAAGCTGAGAAAACACCAAGATGGTGTGCAAGCTGGACCAAATGGAGCAGATGTTGGCTATTCGACAGTACAGGATCCCTGGGCTTTGGCACAAGTGGAGTTGTGCAGCACTATGGGGGGCTGCAGGGGTTTTCCAGCATGAGGGGGAATGATCTGATCAGACATTACGATGGAGGGGACCTTGGGATTTAGCAGAACTATGGAGAAGGAATGTGAGGTTTGGCAGAACTGGGAAACATAGAAACATAGAAGATAGGAGCAGGAGTAGGCCATTCGGCCCTTCGAGCCTGCTCCGCCATTCAATGTGATCATGGCTGATCATCCAAATTCAGTACCCTGTCCCTGCCTTTTCCCCATATCCCTTGATCCCTTTAGCCTCAAGAAATATATCCAACTCTTTCTTGAATATATTTAATGAACTAGCCTCCACCGCCCTCTGTGGCAGAGAATTCCACAGGTTCACCACTCTCTGGGTGAAGAAATTCCTCCTCATTTCAGTCCTAAATGGCTTACCCCTTATCCTTAGACTATGACCCCTGGTTCTGGACTCCCCGGCCATCAGAAACATCCTTCCTGCATCTAGTCTGTCCAGACCTGACAGAATTTTATAGGTTTCGATGAGATCCCCTCTCAATCTTCTAGACTCCAGTGAGTATAAGCCCAATCGACACAATCTCTCCTCATACGTCATTTCTGCCATCGCAGGTATCAGCCTGGCGAATCTTCGCTGCACTCCCTCCATGGCAAGAACGTCCTTCCTCAGGTAAGGTGACCAAAAATGCACACAATACTCAAGGTGCGGTCTCACCAAGGCCCTGTACAACTGCAGCAAAACATCCTTGTTCCTGTACTCGAACCCTCTTGCTACGAAGGCCAACATACCATTTGCCTTCTTAACCGCCTGCTGCACCTGCATGCTTACCTTCAGTGACTGGTGCACAAGGACACCCAGGTCTCTTTGCACTTCCCCTTCTCCCAATCTTTCGCCATTCAAATAATAATCTGCCTTCCTGTTTTTGCCACCGAAGTGGATAACCTCACATTTATCCACATTATAGTGCATTTGCCATGTTTCTGCCCAATCACCCAACCTGTCCAAATCGTACTGGAGTTTCCCGACATCCTCCTCGCAGCTTACCCTCCCGCCCAGCGGAAAACAGGATCTGGCTCACTGGTGGATTCCTGGAGTCTGTCAGGATAGAGGGGAAGGGTATGGACCTGACAGCACTGGATTAGGGCAGAGATAGGGGTCTGCCAGCACTGTCTAAGAGATCGCTCCAAACATTCCTTCCTCACCACCATGTTAGTAAATGGTTCCCTCTCCTCAGGTACAATGCCCAAACCTTTAAAACAAAACGCCAGCAAAAAACAAACTCTTGGCCACTCTGTTCTTCCAAAATATCATCCCATTTCCAATTTCGCCTTCTCCTCTTCTCAGTCCTTGAACTTGTTGTCACCTCCCAAATCCGAGCCCATCTTTCCTGCATCTCTTGCATTTAATCTTCTATCTATGGCCCCTCATTGTAGACCCCTCAACTATTGGAAACAATCTGTTTCTAACTACCCTGTCCCATCCTTTCATAACTTTAAAGACTTTTATCATATTGTCCTGTAATATGCATGGCTCTAACCAATAAGATCCAATTTTTCAAATCTTTGTATTTGTATTTCCTCATACCAGCCACCATCCTAGTGAATCTGTGTTGTACCTTCTCGAAAATTTCAATGAACCAGAAATTCAGGTCGGGGGCTTCCCGCGGGTGCAAGCCCCCGACCTGCACTTACCTAGCGCGCCGGCCATTGAGCTGTGAGCCCGTGAGGGATTCCGATCCTGGGCCTCCTCCAACTGCTGGCGCGCAGTGCTTGCATATCCCAGGGGCACAGTTAGTTCGATGCATCCCCTGGGATCACGTGGGCCATGGCGAGCCAATGGTAGCAGGGAATGCTTCATGCATAAGTTTGACAGGAAGAGCTGTCAAACCTATAAATACGATAAGCCCCAAAACATCACTAAAACTTCAAATAATTTTTTTTTTTTTTTAAATCACATTTTTAAAATAACTATAAATTACATGAAATAACTATTTTAAACAATAATTTAAATTTTTGAAAAAATTAATTACATTTTCTAATGGGGCTAAAAATAAACTTACCTTTCTTTAAAGTATTTAAAAATAATAAACCTGTGGAATTTTTTTTTAAATTTTAATTAATTCACCACTTACCTTGCTAAAAGCAGGCCTTGCGCCTGCTTTTTTAAAGTGTAACTGCTGGAGACTTAACCTCCTGGAAAAAAAACGTAAGTTCGATGCGCACGCGCTGCCTCTCCGGTGCACGCGTTCCACCTCTCAACCCCTTCTTTCAGGGGAACGGAAGTGCCAGTTTCCCGCGCATGCACGAAACCGGCACTTCCATTGGGCCTACGGGTGAGTACCCCGTGCGTACTCACCCATGGAGACCCGAATTTCTGGGCCAATATCTTTCCTCTAATGTGAAGCCCAATACTGCACACAGTACTCCATCTAAGGTCTATTAAGGTTTTATATAGGCTCTTCATTACCTCTTGGCTTTCATATTCTATATCTGGTGATAAAACTAGAATTCCAATAGCTATTTTTACAGCCTAATCCACTTGAGCTGCTGCCTTTAATGTCCAGCTATCAAGTCCTAAGCTCTGGAATTCCCTCCCTAAACCTCTCTACCTCTATTTTTTCCTTTAAGATGCTCCTTAAAACCTACTTCTTTGGCCAAGCTTTTGGTCATCTGCCTCAATATCTCCTTATGTGGCTTGGTGTCAAATTTTGTTTTATAACACGTCTGTGAAGCGCCTTGGGACGTTTTACTACGTTAAAGGCGGTCTATAAATACAAGTTATTGTTGTTATGAACCTGTACCCCCAAATCCCTCTGCACTGAGTCTGTTTCAATTCAGGGTATAATTACTGGTTTTTTTACCAAAATGTATCACCTCACATTTACTGACATTCAATTAATCTGCGACTTTTCAGTACAATACTCCATCTTATCAATATCCCTTTGCAGCTTCCTTTGGTTTTCTAAAGGATTAACTATACCTCCTATTTTGGTATCATCTTCAAATTTCAACAGCGTCCACTCTAGACCTACATCAAAATCAGTAGTATACATTGTGAATAGAAGTGGCCCCAGAACTGAATCATGTGGAACACTACTACCCACTTCCATACACTCTGAAAGCCTGCTCTTAACACCTACTCTGTTTTCTCCCTTCCACCCAACATTTAATTCAGTTTGCTACCTGCCCCCTAATTTCATACGCCTTTATCCTCTCTCGTGATCTCCCGTATGGTAACTTGTCAAATGTTTTCCAAAAAATCCACATTCACTACATGCACCGCATTTCCCCCATCTACCTTGTCTGTTACCTCCTCAAAGAATTCTGAGGTTTGTCAAGTATGATTGTCCCTTTTGAAATCTACGCTGGCTACTTCTCACTATTTTCCTTTTATCTAGATATATGGTAATTTCATCCTTAATTAGAAACTCTAAAATTTTCCCCACGATTTATTAAACTAACTCGGCTGTAATTACTCAGATTAGCGCTGTCTCACCTTTTAACAATGGGTACTATATTGGCCACTCTCCAGTCCTCCAGCACACATCTACACTAAATAGAGCCGTGAAATATAATTTCTAGGGTCAGTGCAATTTTGTCTCTCAAGATCTTAAAATATATCCCATCGGTCCCGGTGCTTTATCTTCCTTTAGCTTAACTAACTTATCTAAAATTTTCCTTTCATCCATCATAATACAGTATCACTAATCTCTCTCTCAACCACTTCAGGATTCACATCCGCTCCGATATCCTTTTCTTTACTAAAGACCAAAGTGACATACTTATGAAATACATCTGCCACTTTTTGATCATCATCTATAAGTTGACAACACTCTCCTCTCTCAGGCCCCACTTTGCTGTTAGCATTTCCCCTTTCACTGGTCTACTTGTGAAATACTTTAGGATTCCTTTTGATGCTTTTTGTATTATTTTCCTCATCTTATCTTAGCATTCCTTATCCTGCTCTTAACCTCTTTTCTTATTTTCTCATATTCTCCTTTAGTTTTCTCATTATTATTCTTATAGTCCTTATAGACCTCTTCTTCAATATTAATTTGTTCCGAACCTTTTTTTTTATCCACAGCAATCTAAAATTACTTGTAGTATCCTTCTTTAATGGAATATACTAGAGCCTAGAAATCTGTGTCGGGCAGTGGCCCATTATACGCAGCGCCTGAGACAAATTTCTAGGCCTTAGTCTCTTGCTCGCTCACACACAGCTTCCCAGTTTAAAAAAAAAACCCAAATAAATTTTACCTGAATAAAGCTTTTGAAATTCTCTAGTGTTTCTTAAAATAATTTTGGAAAACAATCAAATAGATTTTGTTAGTGACTAAGAAGCATACCATCATTCGGCTAGTTTAAATACTGCTGATACATCCTGGGAAATAGTGCACACTCTACAGGTTCGGACTGCAGGATCTGCCTTCAGCTCAGAGTTACTGCTCTGGGCAAAGATATCAGGTCCAAGTCCAGGCTTCTGGGAGAGGTTGAGACCTTCAAGCAAAAGTGTATGGAGCAAAGGCAGGTAAATGGGGTTGAGGTACAGATCAGCCATGATGTAACTGAACGGGAGAATGAGGCGCTGAATGGTCTAATCCCGTTCCTATGTTCTTAAAATATTCAGCAAAGTACAATGCCACACAACATACCTCCTCAAATATAATTTGTACTGACTGGTACTCTGCTATTTCAAGGATGACTGGTATAATAGGAATAACCACTGGAACAGACATGGTATGTGTACTTTTTGGGGGGGGAAATGGAGTAAATCAACAAATTAGGAAGTATTGTATGTGAAGGTCCATGATGAATACGCTAGATGTATGTGCAAACAATCCCCGCCATGTACTTGGGAACTTATAGCTGAACCAAAGCAAAACCCTAGCACCAGCACTGAAGACCCTTCTAGCACTAGTACAAGTATGATTTATTATACAATGAAATAAATTATGGGGTGATGAAAGTATATTTACATTACATGAACAAAACCAACACAAAGAGAAACTCACTGAAAAGTTATCAACCTAATAACTTACATCAAAATCTGGAACAGTGGGTTCTTCAAAATCATTCCAAAGCTTTCTGGGGATGATGCTGACAGGAATGTCATGTGTAACAATGCGACTGTGGCTGGAGAGGGACGGCTGCAAGAGCAGGAAAGAAGTTATGTCTAACTTTTCCAACAAGTTGTAGAACCAGCACTTCTGTATAATTGTGAAACCGCCGATAGTTTGTGTATGCAATTCTACAATTGAACATTTTAAAGTTTTATTTTTATTCACAGATATTTTAAGAAACAATGTACACTTCGATTGTAGTGCTAGTGGGAGGAGTGCATCGATAAATCCAGGTTCCGTGAATTCCCATATTATAATGCTCATTTAAAATACCATAATCTCACTGTGCTTCTCTCGTCCTGTGACTGTTTCTCTGCTTTGATCTCATTCTGCAATCCCAGATCTTCCTTTCTAGCTTCATTTGTTTTCCACTCTGCCTCCCTTTTTCTTTCTCTTAATGTTCAACACACATTCTTTGTTATATTTGCTCTCTGCACTTGTATTCTCATTCTTCCTTTAAACCTAACCTTCCCTCTGGCCTCTCTCTTCAGCATGCCATCATGTAATTGCTCTCTCTAGGTCCTTCTCTCTTCCTTTACTATCTATCTCATATTTTCTCAGTATGTTTCTGTTCCTCTTTGTTCTCTACCTTTTTTCCGCTCACGTCCAGCAGAAATGTTACAGTACATAATGCACTGATTCATCCAGTCCTATTTCTATTAATGTCGTACAGAAACTACACGCTAAGATTTTATTCTGTCCAATACACTAATATTCAGCATTTCTGCTCACAAACACTGAGCTCCTTAAAAAGGAAATAAAATTAAATGATGTTGCACAAAGTGTAAATTGAACATAATCAAATCTTCAGCATTATTTGTTAACTAATCCAGCATTTACTAGTTTTATGTAAAATCAGTGTTGTTGCCGAGGCCTAATGAGCCCGAATGATGAGATACTAGTGATTCTGCGACTAGTGACTGCGGATATGGTGGTTCCGGGGATTTAGTGCAGCCCCAATCCATGCAGCCACAGCACCAAGCCACTCTCACAAAACACTGACTAAGGTCACAAGGGGAGCTTTGCTTAGAATAACATACAAAGCTATAAGAATCATCAAAGAACTTGAAAAGTAAACAAAATCATAGATTTAGTAAAGTAAGAGGATTAATCTTAGTAATCCCTCAGGAATGCAGGATGGAACAATGTTCTTACTTATAGTATAGACAACATTTATTCAATAAATGACACAACAGCATCACCTGATGAAAACTGCCAGCACTACAAAACTTTGATGTTCTTACCAGTTCTACAGCAATGGTGAGACATGGACAATGCTTCATAGTCAGTTTAATTTTCACAGCTTTGGCATTCTGAGCTGTTTTCAAGGATCTCGAGAGGTTTTCAGGTGTTAGTTCCAGATAAATTTCGTTATATTCTGCTGATACTCCTTCAATCTGGAACTCATCAAAAAAATTACCCTGTGGGAGTGAACAGAATCACATATATTAAATTGCCTTATATACACCATTTACAACAAATATTAGACAAATCTGCTTGGCAGGGTTCATTTTGCAAGGCTCACTCCCAGCACGGAGCCTCACTAGCAGTAGGCGACAACACTACAGCTGTCATTTTCCAACCTGTTCACAGCAAAAGCTAGGTTCCGTGAGCTGTGATTCTCAGATGAATTTAGATGGTGCAGGCTGTACCAAATTTATCAAGCTGCAGCAGCACCAAGATGGGGCGAGAGAAAGGGAGATGTGGCGAGGGAAAGGGAGATGGGGCAAGGGAAAGGGAGATGGGGCGAGGGAAAGGTAGAAAGCTGGAGGTTCTTGTGCACAAATCTTTGAAGGTGGCAGGACAGGTTAACAAAGCAGTTAATAAAGCATATGGGATCCTGGGCTTTATAAATAGAGGCACAGAGTACAAAAGTCAGGAAGTTATGCTAAATCTATATAAAACACTCAGCTGGAGTTGTGTTACAACATTGGGCACCATACTTTAGGTAGGACATGAAGACTTTGGAGAGGGTACAGAATAGATTTACTAGAATGGTTCCAGGGATGAGGTATTACAGTTACGTGGATAGACTAGAGAAGCTGGGGTTATTCTCCTTAGAGCAGAGAAGGCTAACAGAAGATTTGATAGAGGTGTTTAAAATCAAGAAGGGTTTAGATAGAGTAAATAAAGAGAAACTGTTTCCAATGGCTGAAGGGTCGCTAACAAGACGGTACAGATTAAGATGATTGGCAAAAGAACCAGAGGCGACATGAGGAAAGCCTTTTTTACACAACGAGTGGTTAGGATTTGGAATGCACTGCCTGATAGGGCGGTGAATACAGATTCAATAGTAGCCTTCAAAAGGGAATTGGATAAATACTTGAAGGAGAAAAAATTGTAATGATATGGGGGAGGATTGGGGGGAAGTGGGGCTAACTGGATTGCTCTTTGAAAGAGACAGCGCAGACTTGATGGGCTGAATGGCCTCCTTCTGTGTTGTATAATTCTATGAGGCGCGGGAAAGGGAGTGGGGCGCAGGAAGGGGAGGGAGGCGAGGGCCCGGGGGAAGGGGGGGCGGGCCGGGGGAAGCGGGCCGGGGGAAGGGGGGGGCGGGCCGGGGGAAGGGGGGGGGGCGGGCCGGGGGAAGGGGGGGGGGCGGGCCGGGGGAAGGGGGGGGGGGGCGGGCCGGGGGAAGCGGGCCGTGGGAAGGGGGGGGCGGGCCGGGGGAAGGGGGGGGCGGGCCGGGGGAAGGGGGGGGGCGGGCCGGGGGAAGGGGGGGGCGGGCCGGGGGAAGGGGGGGGCGGGCCGGGGGAAGGAGGGGGCGGGCCGGGGGAAGGAGGGGGCGGGCCGGGGGAAGGAGGGGGCGGGCCGGGGGAAGGAGGGGGCGGGCCGGGGGAAGGAGGGGGCGGGCCGGGGGAAGGAGAGGCGGGCCGGGGGAAGGAGAGGCGGGCCGGGGGAAGGAGCATGCATGAGGTGGGATGTTCATTCTCTGATCTCTCTCACCGATCTTACTCGTTACACCAGGCCGTCAGGGCACCAGACCAACAGAGAGACAGTAGTGGGGAGAAGAGAGGGAGGGGAAGGGGGCGATAGAGAGGAAGAGAACGAGACAGGTGCAGATTGTGTATTTGTTTTCATTACTGTACTTCCAATTTTTAAAAAAGTTGAATGGTGAAACCAGCTGATTATCTCTCTTGTGTCTTATTCACAATTAGAAAAACTGACAATGCTTACACCTGTGAGTGAAAAAGAGACACAAACACAGAGTGTGGGAGTGAATCTTTATTTAATGTTACTTCACTTAGCAAAAAATAACATTTTGTAGCCAAATAATGATCTCCACCTGCATTTTGTTTTTTTTTAAATAAGGTCAATGGTAATCTCTTACATCTATGAGGCAGATAGTCTAATTTCATACAGCTATGAGACAGCAGGAGTGGGTGAAGTGGGCTGAGGGTTAAGAGTGAAGCGAATGACATAAGAAATAGGAGCAGGTGTAGGCCTTACAGCTCCTCGAGCCTGCTCCACCATTCAATAAGATCGTGGCTGAACTTCTACATCAACTCCACTTTTCCGCCCAACACCTCCCACCCGAAAGGAAAGAAGAATAAAGACAGAAAGAGAAGCAGAAGGCAACACAGAAGCAAAAAGATAACAGCAACATGAAGATAGCAGAGTCAGGTAAGAGAGTTATTAGACAGATAGATATGTATGTGTGTATATAAATAAATAAAAGTATGATATCTCACGTATGACACACAAGCTGGGACCATACCTGTAACCATAAAGAACAACCACTGATGTTAAGCGGTAGTTTACCTGAAATAGCTGACACCACATAGCAACACCTCCACTGGCCACTTTGTCAGAAAGGATAAAGTAGAGCTTGTCAGTGGTAAGTCTTAGAATACATGACTTTGTGAGCTTGGAGATAGTGTTCACTACACCTGAAAATATAAACCAATCCAATGATTAAAACCACACATCCACTATAGTCTACTCATGATAATTCCAAGTCAATTTTCACACTGAAAAATGTTTATTTTTCCAAGAAAGTAGTAACTTGATGCTCCAAAAATTTGTATCATCAGATACTTTCAATTATTTAACCTAAATTAAACAGAATAGGCTGTACAGCTAAGCCTGGTTCTGTCCTCACCTGATGTCCACATGTCCACACTGTTCAGGGCAGATCGCTGAATAATGATCAGATATGGTCAACCAGGCTGATTTTTCCCTCCTTTTTTGTCCATGGACACTGATGCCAGATGGAGCTCCCTAATCACTGAACCTGAGAACAGTTAACTCAGCACATACTGGGGGTAAAATCTGGTACCTCCTTTTTTATGGCCTACAGCACACCAAGCAGGTTTACTCAATAAATCATTATAATCTCCCAAAGGATGCGTTGTTGCCATGGTTGACAACTGTGGCTGGGTGTATGGGGAGGCCAGGTTTTAACATGATACTGTGGTGGTACCACCGGTTGTCCCTTACATTGAGGTATACATAATTCCCTTTAACTTACCTTACTGTATGTGTCTGTTACTATACTCAGGCTTCGCTCCTGTACTCTGACGTCATGACATCAGAGCTCGGAACCTGCTGGCAGTCGAGCTGGGAACCTGCTGGCAGTTGAGCTGGGAAACTTCTAGTTAGTCCTCGTGGAGTCCCCGCTGGGACAAGACCTATACCACGGTGCTCCTACAGTCAGCCATCTTACCTGCCATCTTACCTGATGTAATTAGTCTGTTCCTGTAAATAAACAACTTGTTAATAGTTCGTCGAAGTCAAACTCTCTTATTTAGTGGCGATCCACACGAACCGCTACATTGGTGACCCAACGACGTGAGTACGGGAGCTCATCAATTCCTACACTACAATTGGTGACCCCGTATCCGTGAACGATTTTCACGGAAGCAACGCACAGCCTGACCCTCGTCTTCACAGAAGACGACCGACGAACACCAACCGCTACATTGGTGACCCAACGACGTGAGTACGGGAGCTCATCAATTCCAGCGCTACAATTGGTGAACCCGTATCCGTGAACGATTATCACAGGAGCAACGCGCGTCTGAACCTCGTCTTCCCACAAGACGACCAACGCACAACCGACGAACAACCATGGAACAGCAGCCGCCTCACTCCGCCAAAGGCGACCCCGTCTTTGCGAACGTATTCGCAAGGTAAGCGCAGCCTGGAGCAGATCCCGTTTGACACAGACAAACCTCAACCGGACCCCGTTCGTTTTTTTTTTGTGAGCAATTTTCACAAAAGCACGCCATGGAAGCACCAGCCGTTTTGCTGTCGCTACCGCAATCCAGGGAGCCACAGTCTCCCTCGTGCTTTATACCGGTAGAAGCCCCGTTCGACGAGAACGTCGATGCGGCGCCGACCACGCACTTGCTCACGGTCCCCGTACTCGTCTTTCCTACCGCCACACGGATCGTCCGCCTCTACGTCCACAGCGGCAGCAAGTATACATCTCTCCAAGCGCGGGGTACAGCATGTTCGGGCCCACAAAATCGGAGCGCGCCCTGCGGGGATACCACGAGGACTCACCCCCGCGAAACACGAGGACCCATCCCTCGCGAACCACGAATACCCATCCCTCGTGAAAAACGACTCCTCCTTCTCCGCCGACGACGCACCAGCCCTTCAGCCTGCTGGTTGTGTTACCTACTACACGATTCGGCGTGAACAAAAGGTGTGCCGCCCTCCCGGCTGTTTTCTCCTAAATCTACAACTGTTGCCGCCCTCCAGGCAGAGTTAACCCCTCCTGAACTCTCTTATTTAGTGGCGATCCACACGAACCGCTACAATACTGTAAAAATATTAGGAGAATATTACAAAGTAATTGAGCAGTAAGGTATTGTGGCACTTCAAACAGATAAAAAATTGGCACAATTTATACATAGGAACAAAAATAGGCCATTGAGCCCCTTGAGCCTGTTCCGCCATGAGATCATGGCTGATCTGCGACTTATCTCCATACACCCGCCTTTGGCCCATATCCCTTAATACCTTTGGTTAACAGAAAGCTAGCAATCTCCAAGTTAAAATTAACAATTGATCTAGCATCAATTGCCATTTGCGGAAGAGAGTTCCTTTGTGTGTAGAAGTGTTTCCTCATTTCACTCCTGAAAGGTCTGGCTCTAATTTTTAGACTATGACCCCTAGTCCTAGACTCCCCAACCAGCAGAAATAGTTTCTCTCTATCGACCCTATCTGTTCCCCTTAATCTCTTGAAAACTTTGATCAGATCACCCCTTAACCTTCTAAATTCCAGGGAATACAACCCTAATTTGTGTAATCTCTCCTCGTAACTTAACCCTTGAAGTCCAGGTATCATTCTGGTAAACCAACGCTGCACTCCCTCGAAGGCCAATATATCCTTCCTGAGGTGTGGTGCCCAGAACTGCTCACAGTACTCCAGGTGTGGTCTAACCAGGGCTTTGTATAGCTGCAGCATGACTTCTACCCCCTTGTATTCTAGTCCTCTAGATATAAAGGCTAGCATTCCATTAGTCTTTTTGATTATTTTCTGTACCTGTTCATGACATTTTAATGATCTATGTACCTGGACCCCAAAGTCTCTTTGGACCTGTACTGTTTTTAGCCTTTCACCATTTAGAAAGTACCCTGTTCTATCCTTTTTAGGTCCAAAGTGGATGACCTCACATTTGCCTACATTGAAATCCATTTGCCAGTTTTGCCCATTCACTTAATTTGTCGACATCCCTTTGTAATTTTACGCTTCCATCTGCACCTATCATTGTGTCATTCACAAATTTGGATATACAGTATGACTTTCTATGCCATCATCTAAGTTGGTAATAAATACTGTGAATAATTGAGGCCACAACTTGCGGGACACCACTAGTCACCTCCTGTCAATTTGAGTACCTACCCTACTTATCCCTACTGCCTGTCTCCTGCCACTCAGCCAATTTCCTAACCAGGTCAATAATTTGCCCTCAATTCTGTGAGTTTCTACCTTAGTTAACAGTCGCTTATGTGGAACTTTTATCAACTGCCTTCTGGAAGTCCATATAAATAACATCCATAGACATTCCCCTGTCCACTACTTTGTCACCTCTTCAAAAAATTCAATCAGGTTTGTCAAGCATGACCTGCCTTTCACAAATCTATGCTAACAGATGTTAGGCTAACTGCTCTATAATTCCCTGGTTTCCCGCTCTTACCATTTTTAAATAGTGGAGTGACATGCACAATTTTCCAAACTAAAGGAACGGTGCCTGATTTGAGAGAACATTGAAAGATTATAGTTAGGGCATCTGCAATGTGCTCACCTACTTCCTTTAAAACCCTGGGACGGAAAACATCTGGTCCTGTGGATTTGTCACTCTTTCGTGCCATTATTTTCTTCATTACTGTTATTTTACTTACATTTTTATTGAATTCCTGTCCCTGATTTAGTTTCCTTGGGATTTCTGGCATGCTATCCTCTCAGAGGAGAGAGTGCCACCCATTGAGCCACAGAGAGTCTGGTTCAACCTCAGACAGTGGCCAACGAGAGTGATGGAATCAGTGGTTAGCAAATGGAGTTTCTGGCGGGGGCTGAAGAGAATGGCTTTGATCTTCCCAACATTTAATTGGAGGAAATTTCTGCTCTTTGGACAAGCAGCGTGACAAATCATAGGCAGTGAAGAAAACGAGAGAGGCGGTGGTGAGCTGGAGCTGGGTGTCGTCAGCGTATATGTGGAATCTGACATGTTTTTGGATGATGTCGCCGAAGGACAAATGAGAAATAGGAGGGGGCTAAGGATGGAATCTTGGGGGACTATCAGAGGTAACGGTGTGGGAATGGGAAGAGAAGCCATTGCAGGTGATTTTCTGGCTATGACTGGATAGATAAGAATGGAATCAGGCAAGGGTAGTCCCACTCAGCTGGACAATGAAGGAGAGGCGTTGGAGAAGGATGGTGTGGTCAACCCTGTCAAAGGCTGCGGAGAGGTCAAGAAGGATGAGGAGGGATAGTGCACCATGGTCACAGTTATATCAGATGTCATTTGTGACTTTGAGAAGGGCTGTTTCAGTGCTGTGGCCAGGATGGAAAACTGATTGGAGAGGTTCAAACGTGGAGTTTTGGGAAAGATGGGCCTGGATTTGGGAGGCAACAACATGTTCAAGGACTTTGGAAAGGAAAGGGAGGTTGGAGATGGGGTGGTAGTTTGCAAGGAGGTAAGCATGCAGGTGCAGCAGGCGGTTAAGAAGGCAAATGGTATGTTGGCCTTCGTAGCGAGAGGATTCGAGTACAGGATCAAGGATGTCTTGCTGCAGTTGTACAGGGCCTTGGTGAGACCACACCTTGAGAATTGTGTGCAGTTTTGGTCGCCTTATCTGAGGAAGGATGTTCTTGCCATGGAGGGAATGCAGCGAAGATTCACCAGACTGATACCTGGGATGGCAGGAATGACGTATGAAGAGAGATTGAGTCGATTAGGCTTATATTTGCTGGAGTTTAGAAGAATGAGAGGGGGTCTCATCGAAACTTATAAAATTCTAACAGGACTAGACAGACTAGATGCAGGAAGGATGTTCCCGATGGCAGGAGAGTCCAGAACCAGGGGTCACAGGCTAAAGATAAGGGGTAAGCCATTTAGGACAGAGATGAGGAGGAATTTCTTCACCCAGAGAGTGGTGAACCTGTGGAATTCTCTACCACAGAAGGCAGTTGAGGCCAATTCATTAAATATATTCAAGAAGGAGTTAGATATATTTCTTAAGGCTAAAGGGATCAAGCGATATGGGGAGAAAGCAGGGACAGAGTACTGAATTTGGATGATCAGCCATGATCTCATTAAATGGCGGAGCAGGCTCGAGGGGCCGAATGGCCTACTCCTGCTCCTATCTTCTATGTTTCTGGTGCACAAGGACACCCAGGTCTCGTTGCACTTCCCCTTTTCCCAATCTATTGCCGTTCAGATAATAATCTGCCTTCCTGTTTTTGCCACCAAAGTGGATAACCTCGCATTTATCCACATTATACTGCATCTGCCATATCACCCAACCTGTCCAAATCATACTGCAGTTTCTCTGCATCCTCCTCACAGCACACATGCCCACCCAGCTTTGTGTCATCTGCAAACTTGGAGATATTACATCTAGTTCCCTCGTCTAGATCATTAATATATATTGTGAATAGCTGGGGTCCTAGCACCAATCCCTGCGGTACCCCACTAATCACTGCCTGCCACTCGGAAAAAGACCCGTTTATTCCAACTCTTTGCTTCCTGTCTGCCAACCAGTTCTCTATCCAAGTCAGTACCTTACCCCCAATCCCATGTGCTTTAACTTTGCACGCTATTCTCTTATGCGGGACCTTATCGAAAGCCTTCTGAAAGGTCCAAATACACCACATCCACTGGTTCCCCCTTATCTATTCTACCAGTCACACCCTCAAAAAATTCCAGTAGATTAGTCAAGCATGATTTACCTTTTGTAAATCCATGTTGACTTTGTCCGATCCTGTCGCTGTTTTCCAAGTGCTCTGCTATTACATCTTTTATAATGGACTCTAGTATTTTCCCCACTACCGATGTCAGGCTTACCAGTCTATAATTCCCCGTTTTCTCTCTACCACCTTTTTTAAATGGTAGGGTTACATTAGAGTCTATAGAATTTTGGTAGATGACCATCAATGTATCTACTATTTCTAGGGCCACTTCCTTAAGTACCCTAGGATGTAGATTATCAGGCCCTGGGGATTTATCAGCTTTCAATTCCATCAATTTCCCTAACACCATTTCCCGACAAATACTGATTTCATTCAGTTCCTCCCTCTCATTAGACCCTATGTTCCCCGACATCTCTGGGAGGTTATTTGTGTCCTCCTTTGTGAAGACAGAACCAAAGTATGTATTTAATTGCATATATAAGGACATAAAGGTCAAGGGTGGGTTTTTTGGGGTGGGAGGTAATGACGGCAGATTTGAAAGGCAGGGGATAGTACCAAAGTACACTCCTCAAAATACCTCTGCTTAATGCCTCTAGTCTCCCCAATTACCACTTCACCACCAATCTTCCCTTTCTTTCTAAAGTCCTGGAACATGTTGCGTCACAACTATTCTTCAACCTGCCCACCCAAAGCATCAAAACTGTGTCACCTTGGTTCAGTGGCACTACTCTCAGACTCTAAGTCATGGGTTCAAGCCCCACTCCAGAAACTTAAGCACAGAATCTAGGCTGACACTTCAGTGTAATACTGAAGGAATGCTGGACTGTTGGAAATGCCATCTTTTGGATGAGACTTTAATCCAAAGCCATCTGTCTTCTCAGGTGGATGAAGAGCAGATGAGTTCTCCTGGTGATCCTGCCCAATATTTATCTCCAATCAATATCAATAAAAGAGATTCTCTGGTCATTTATTTCATTGCTGTTTTGGGGATCTTGCTGTGCACAAATGAGCTGGCGTGTTTCCCTATATTATACTAGCTGGGGGTGCCCGGCGGTGCCGAGGCTTTTTTGAGGGCATGTTGTTGTTGGAAGAGAGAGAGGGAGCGACTGGGGGGGAAGGAGAGAGAGAGAGGGGAAGAGAGAGAGAGGGGAAGAGAGAGAGAGAGGGGAAGAGAGAGAGAGAGAGAGAGAGGGGAACAGAGAGAGAGGGGGAGAGAGAGGGAGGGGAAGAGAGAGAGAGGGAGGGGAAGAGAGAGAGAGGGGGGAAGAGAGAGAGGGGGGAAGAGAGAGAGAGAGGGGGGGAAGAGAGAGAGAGAGAGGGGGGAAGAGAGAGAGAGAGGGGGGAAGAGAGAGAGAGAGGGGGGAAGAGAGAGAGAGAGGGGGGAAGAGAGAGAGAGAGGGGGGAAGAGAGAGAGAGAGAGGGGAAGAGAGAGAGAGAGGGGAGAAGAGAGAGGGGAAGAGCGACTGGGGGGGAAGCGAGAGCGCGACTGGGGGGGAAGCGAGAGCGCGACTGGGGGGGGAAGCGAGAGCGCGACTGGGGGGGGAAGCGAGAGCGCGACTGGGGGGGGAAGCGAGAGCGCGACTGGGGGGGGAAGCGAGAGCGCGACTGGGGGGGGAAGCGAGAGCGCGACTGGGGGGGAAGCGAGAGCGCGACTGGGGGGGGAAGCGAGAGCGCGACTGGGGGGGGAAGCGAGAGCGCGACTGGGGGGGGAAGCGAGAGCGCGACTGGGGGGGGAAGCGAGAGCGCGACTGGGGGGGGAAGCGAGAGCGCGACTGGGGGGGGAAGCGAGAGCGCGACTGGGGGGGGAAGCGAGAGCGCGACTGGGGGGGGAAGCGAGAGCGCGACTGGGGGGGGAAGCGAGAGCGCGACTGGGGGGGGGAAGCGAGAGCGCGACTGGGGGGGGGAAGCGAGAGCGCGACTGGGGGGGGAAGCGAGAGCGCGACTGGGGGGGGAAGCGAGAGCGCGACTGGGGGGGGAAGCGAGAGCGCGACTGGGGGGGGAAGCGAGAGCGCGACTGGGGGGGGAAGCGAGAGCGCGACTGGGGGGGGAAGCGAGAGCGCGACTGGGGGGGGAAGCGAGAGCGCGACTGGGGGGGGAAGCGAGAGCGCGACTGGGGGGGGAAGCGAGAGCGCGACTGGGGGGGGAAGCGAGAGCGCGACTGGGGGGGGAAGCGAGAGCGCGACTGGGGGGGGAAGCGAGAGCGCGACTGGGGGGGGAAGCGAGAGCGCGACTGGGGGGGGAAGCGAGAGCGCGACTGGGGGGGGAAGCGAGAGCGCGACTGGGGGGGGAAGCGAGAGCGCGACTGGGGGGGGAAGCGAGAGCGCGACTGGGGGGGGAAGCGAGAGCGCGACTGGGGGGGGAAGCGAGAGCGCGACTGGGGGGGGAAGCGAGAGCGCGACTGGGGGGGGAAGCGAGAGCGCGACTGGGGGGGGAAGCGAGAGCGCGACTGGGGGGGGAAGCGAGAGCGCGACTGGGGGGGGAAGCGAGAGCGCGACTGGGGGGGGAAGCGAGAGCGCGACTGGGGGGGGAAGCGAGAGCGCGACTGGGGGGGGAAGCGAGAGCGCGACTGGGGGGGGAAGCGAGAGCGCGACTGGGGGGGGAAGCGAGAGCGCGACTGGGGGGGGAAGCGAGAGCGCGACTGGGGGGGGAAGCGAGAGCGCGACTGGGGGGGGAAGCGAGAGCGCGACTGGGGGGGGAAGCGAGAGCGCGACTGGGGGGGGAAGCGAGAGCGCGACTGGGGGGGGAAGCGAGAGCGCGACTGGGGGGGGAAGCGAGAGCGCGACTGGGGGGGGAAGCGAGAGCGCGACTGGGGGGGGAAGCGAGAGCGCGACTGGGGGGGGAAGCGAGAGCGCGACTGGGGGGGGAAGCGAGAGCGCGACTGGGGGGGGAAGCGAGAGCGCGACTGGGGGGGGAAGCGAGAGCGCGACTGGGGGGGGAAGCGAGAGCGCGACTGGGGGGGGAAGCGAGAGCGCGACTGGGGGGGGAAGCGAGAGCGCGACTGGGGGGGGAAGCGAGAGCGCGACTGGGGGGGGAAGCGAGAGCGCGACTGGGGGGGGAAGCGAGAGCGCGACTGGGGGGGGAAGCGAGAGCGCGACTGGGGGGGGAAGCGAGAGCGCGACTGGGGGGGGAAGCGAGAGCGCGACTGGGGGGGGAAGCGAGAGCGCGACTGGGGGGGGAAGCGAGAGCGCGACTGGGGGGGGAAGCGAGAGCGCGACTGGGGGGGGAAGCGAGAGCGCGACTGGGGGGGGAAGCGAGAGCGCGACTGGGGGGGGAAGCGAGAGCGCGACTGGGGGGGGAAGCGAGAGCGCGACTGGGGGGGGAAGCGAGAGCGCGACTGGGGGGGGAAGCGAGAGCGCGACTGGGGGGGGAAGCGAGAGCGCGACTGGGGGGGGAAGCGAGAGCGCGACTGGGGGGGGAAGCGAGAGCGCGACTGGGGGGGGAAGCGAGAGCGCGACTGGGGGGGGAAGCGAGAGCGCGACTGGGGGGGGAAGCGAGAGCGCGACTGGGGGGGGAAGCGAGAGCGCGACTGGGGGGGGAAGCGAGAGCGCGACTGGGGGGGGAAGCGAGAGCGCGACTGGGGGGGGAAGCGAGAGCGCGACTGGGGGGGGAAGCGAGAGCGCGACTGGGGGGGGAAGCGAGAGCGCGACTGGGGGGGGAAGCGAGAGCGCGACTGGGGGGGGAAGCGAGAGCGCGACTGGGGGGGGAAGCGAGAGCGCGACTGGGGGGGGAAGCGAGAGCGCGACTGGGGGGGGAAGCGAGAGCGCGACTGGGGGGGGAAGCGAGAGCGCGACTGGGGGGGGAAGCGAGAGCGCGACTGGGGGGGGAAGCGAGAGCGCGACTGGGGGGGGAAGCGAGAGCGCGACTGGGGGGGGAAGCGAGAGCGCGACTGGGGGGGGAAGCGAGAGCGCGACTGGGGGGGGAAGCGAGAGCGCGACTGGGGGGGGAAGCGAGAGCGCGACTGGGGGGGGAAGCGAGAGCGCGACTGGGGGGGGAAGCGAGAGCGCGACTGGGGGGGGAAGCGAGAGCGCGACTGGGGGGGGAAGCGAGAGCGCGACTGGGGGGGGAAGCGAGAGCGCGACTGGGGGGGGAAGCGAGAGCGCGACTGGGGGGGGAAGCGAGAGCGCGACTGGGGGGGGAAGCGAGAGCGCGACTGGGGGGGGAAGCGAGAGCGCGACTGGGGGGGGAAGCGAGAGCGCGACTGGGGGGGGAAGCGAGAGCGCGACTGGGGGGGGAAGCGAGAGCGCGACTGGGGGGGGAAGCGAGAGCGCGACTGGGGGGGGAAGCGAGAGCGCGACTGGGGGGGGAAGCGAGAGCGCGACTGGGGGGGGAAGCGAGAGCGCGACTGGGGGGGGAAGCGAGAGCGCGACTGGGGGGGGAAGCGAGAGCGCGACTGGGGGGGGAAGCGAGAGCGCGACTGGGGGGGGAAGCGAGAGCGCGACTGGGGGGGGAAGCGAGAGCGCGACTGGGGGGGGAAGCGAGAGCGCGACTGGGGGGGGAAGCGAGAGCGCGACTGGGGGGGGAAGCGAGAGCGCGACTGGGGGGGGAAGCGAGAGCGCGACTGGGGGGGGAAGCGAGAGCGCGACTGGGGGGGGAAGCGAGAGCGCGACTGGGGGGGGAAGCGAGAGCGCGACTGGGGGGGGAAGCGAGAGCGCGACTGGGGGGGGAAGCGAGAGCGCGACTGGGGGGGGAAGCGAGAGCGCGACTGGGGGGGGAAGCGAGAGCGCGACTGGGGGGGGAAGCGAGAGCGCGACTGGGGGGGGAAGCGAGAGCGCGACTGGGGGGGGAAGCGAGAGCGCGACTGGGGGGGGAAGCGAGAGCGCGACTGGGGGGGGAAGCGAGAGCGCGACTGGGGGGGGAAGCGAGAGCGCGACTGGGGGGGGAAGCGAGAGCGCGACTGGGGGGGGAAGCGAGAGCGCGACTGGGGGGGGAAGCGAGAGCGCGACTGGGGGGGGAAGCGAGAGCGCGACTGGGGGGGGAAGCGAGAGCGCGACTGGGGGGGAGAGAGCGACTGGGGGGAGAGAGCGACTGGGGGGGGAAGCGACTGAGAGCGACTGGGGGGGGAGCGAGAGAGCGACTGGGGGGGGAAGCGAGAGAGCGACTGGGGGGGGAGAGAGCGACTGGGGGGGGAGAGAGCGACTGGGGGGGGAGAGAGCGACTGGGGGGGGAGAGAGCGACTGGGGGGGGAGAGAGCGACTGGGGGGGAGAGAGCGACTGGGGGGGGAGAGAGCGACTGGGGGGGGAGCGAGAGAGCGACTGGGGGGGGAGAGAGCGACTGGGGGGGGAGAGAGCGACTGGGGGGGGAGAGAGCGACTGGGGGGGAGAGAGCGACTGGGGGGGGAGAGAGCGACTGGGGGGGGAGAGAGCGACTGGGGGGGGAGAGAGCGACTGGGGGGGGAGAGAGCGACTGGGGGGGAGAGAGCGACTGGGGGGGGAGAGAGCGACTGGGGGGGGAGAGAGCGACTGGGGGGGGAGAGAGCGACTGGGGGGGGAGAGAGCGACTGGGGGGGGAGAGAGCGACTGGGGGGGGAGAGAGCGACTGGGGGGGAGAGAGCGACTGGGGGGGGAGAGAGCGACTGGGGGGGGAGAGAGCGACTGGGGGGGGAGAGAGCGACTGGGGGGGGAGAGAGCGACTGGGGGGGGAGAGAGCGACTGGGGGGGGAGAGAGCGACTGGGGGGGGAGAGAGCGACTGGGGGGGGAGAGAGCGACTGGGGGGGGAGAGAGCGACTGGGGGGGGAGAGAGCGACTGGGGGGGAGAGAGAGCGACTGGGGGGGGAGAGAGCGACTGGGGGGGGAGAGAGCGACTGGGGGGGGAGAGAGCGACTGGGGGGGGAGAGAGCGACTGGGGGGGGAGAGAGCGACTGGGGGGGGAGAGAGCGACTGGGGGGGGAGAGAGCGACTGGGGGGGGAGAGAGCGACTGGGGGGGGAGAGAGCGACTGGGGGGGGAGAGAGCGACTGGGGGGGGAGAGAGCGACTGGGGGGGGAGAGAGCGACTGGGGGGGGAGAGAGCGACTGGGGGGGGAGAGAGCGACTGGGGGGGGAGAGAGCGACTGGGGGGGGAGAGAGCGACTGGGGGGGGAGAGAGCGACTGGGGGGGGAGAGAGCGACTGGGGGGGGAGAGAGCGACTGGGGGGGGAAGAGAGCGACTGGGGGGGGAGAGAGCGACTGGGGGGGGAGAGAGCGACTGGGGGGGGAGAGAGCGACTGGGGGGGGAGAGAGCGACTGGGGGGGGAGAGAGCGACTGGGGGGGGAGAGAGCGACTGGGGGGGGAGAGAGCGACTGGGGGGGGAG